>NC_086362.1:2997542-3287542 GCF_036324505.1 Eleginops maclovinus
ACCTATGAAGGTTTGTTTGGAGATGATGTTTTCTGTCACCTGAAAGAAAGTGAGAGACATGGTGGTCACTTAGAGGCTGATGATAGGCTAAGGGGCGGGACATCTCACAACATAGGTAACCAATCAGAGCAGACTGGGCTCTGGTTTCAGACAGAGGGTAGAAAGAGGAGCTGCAGCACAGGCAGTATGAGAGAAATAAAGAGCTTTTTGAACATTAAAGCATGGAGACATGTCCCAGGAGAGGAAACAACTACAATTATGCACCTGAACATGAGCAGAAAAGGACCCCTATAACGTGTAATCATGCTTATGTAATAGTAATGTGTACACATAATGCACAGCTTCTGCAGTACACTCCAAAATAACCAAAACATCTGCAGGAAAACTACAAAAAGCTTTCTTCATTCACTCCCATGTTTTCAGAAGCGCCTCCCTCTCTGTTTTGCATTGCATTGTGGGACGGCAGTGTCTGTCAACACCAGTGTCAGAGTCAATGATCGCATTTTAAAAAGACCTTTTTATAATTTTGGTTTGAAGTCAGAAGACAAGGCCACATCTCCTTTCTCCTCCTATCATCACAGTCATTAACTCAACATGTCCTCTCCTCCTGACTCTGTTTCTCCGCCAGATGTAGACGCAGCGAGGCCGTAGGAATAAAGACGTCCACACGCAATTTGCACTTTCTCACCCACTCAATAACTTCTCTTTGTAAATCAGGCTTCAGTCGGCCCTTTTTAAACATGGTTTCAGTTAAGTCTTCTTTAACATCATGTCTCTTTCTTCCAGGCATTGTCACTTCATCACCCTTCATTCATGCTTACATTATTGACCCTCTCTGTCTTGTTTTTCCTTCTGCAACCCGTCCCTCCTCCTCTGCGCGCTCACCTGAAGGTCACAGGTTTAACCACATGTCCAAAGTCCCTGAAGCATGGCACTGGAAACCCCCTATGGTATAAATCTCCCTAATTAATGGGCAGAAAAATGCCACAAAATCCTAAAGATGATTAATTTCCACCGTGTTTCTAATGGTCATTCAAGCCTTAAACTGTGGTGTTATTCTTGGCAGCGGGGGCCGGCTCCTCCTGCATCCAACGCTCAGCCTAACCTGCAAATTGGACTTGATCGCTCAGGGGTTTGGAGTGTGTGTGAATGCATGCTTGGGGGGGGGGCCCTTTTGTACCCTTTATACTCCCTAGGCGTGTCTCTGCCTCACGTTCCTGGAGTCCTGAGGAGCAGAGAATCACCCCCACACACAAAC
Source organism: Eleginops maclovinus (assembly GCF_036324505.1). Classification (NCBI taxonomy): domain Eukaryota; kingdom Metazoa; phylum Chordata; class Actinopteri; order Perciformes; family Eleginopidae; genus Eleginops; species Eleginops maclovinus. The sequence goes on from NC_086362.1 coordinate 2,998,801, forward strand.
AGTTAAAAGAGAGAAAATTGCCACCAGGTTTCCGCCCCGCATGTGGCTGCAGTCGAACGAGAGAAAGGTTTTTAAAGAAGAGGCGGGGAGGGGGTTTCTTCCCACTGGGAGCTCTCTGGTCAGTCGTCGGGGTGGTGGCATGCTTTTAATTTGTTGTCCTTTTTGCACATGGGAAACTATTGGCTGGTTAAGGAGTGAAATCAGCTGTGCATAAGTTATGTTTCACTCCTGCTTTTCTGTCAGTGTGTGTTTTTAAAGGTGAACGCCACATCGTTCGTCATCGGATATGAATAGACTGAGAGAAAACCTGCTTGGAGGTTAATCACAGATACAGTACATTACAGGAGATGTGACAATTTGAGAATTGTTGTTTGTTTTTTTCTGGATGAGAAGAAGAAACCCAGCTAAGATAAAACACAAAAGCCTGTCTGCAATCGATTACGTTTTCATTCATGATAAATCATCGCCTGTTTTTCACGAGGATCAAAAACAAATGGCTGCAAAGAGAGGGGAAACAAGTCATGACATTTCTCCATAAAAATAGTACAGAAATATTAAAAAAATATGAAAAAGACGATAAACAAATGTGTAGAAATATGTAAAACAACTGAAAATATATTAAAGTATATATAAATAATAAGAATAAATAATATATATATATATTAATGAATAAATCATGATTTATTAGAAAGTATTTTATAATAAATCATGATTTATTAAGTTTGTTTTACTTTTGGTACTTTAAGTATAATTTGATGCTTATCACAGCGTTGGCTTTATGAGTTCAACAGTGTGTGTGTGTGTGTGTGTGTGTGTGTGTAACATACTGTATTCCCAGCAGCTCACACACATCCGTCAGATTTAGAAACAGGTGTCTTTTCAGCGTGAGACAAAGGAATCTACCACCTCCTCCTGATTGGATGAATCCAGCTTGAAGTTATTAGACCTTTTTTTAAATGAGAGGTCGAACATCACGGGATAATCTCTGATAATAAGGGCTTCGTTTTGACGGTGCAATTAGCTAATGACAACAGCATGCGTTGAATAAAACCAATGTCAAGATGACGACCCTGTAACGGTTTGATTTAATCGGATGTGGGCGGTGGGAAATCGGATTAGTAGATTTTTATAGCTCCATAAAAAGTCAACGTTAAACGTCAAATTACTTGGATTACTAATGTGGAAAAGGGGGAATCAGATGGGCGATTCGGCAATAAAAGGATGACTCAGCAGGCTGTGTTGCAGACCAGAGCAAATACAACTTCCTCCGCATTTTAGGAGCATTTAAAACCCGGAGAGGAGAGTTATCGTGTGTCCGACGCCGAGACGTTTATTTGGAAAAGAGCAGCGTCTCAGTAAACCTGTATTCTTTACAGTCATCCAAGGCATAACGGACAGACCAGATGTCCCCTGAACACTCTCCTCTTCAAACGCTATAGAGGTGAACCATAAGTGAACTTCTACTTCAAGCCACCCCCATTATAAATGACATTAACCTCCAGCTAAAGGGCTTCGATGCACCTCTGAGGGAGGGGCTGCAGAGGTCAGTAGAAAGACCGCATGGCATGCACGCCTGTGGGGCTCCAGCCTGACCTCTGTTCACTTTACTCAGAGGCTATGCAGCTTTTTTAAATTTCAATCCTCCTGAGGCTTTTTTTTACATAAAGCATCATAGATTGTTGGTTCACACCTTCCTTTCTTTACTGTAGTTCAATGGGTGCTCAAAATGACCTCTTTTAACACAATTTGCAGCTTTACTCTTGTCCTAAATGTGTGTTTCTCTCACACTTCAAACCATCCTGAGTGTTTTCCTTAACAGAAGTATCCTAGATTTGTTCATGCCTTCCTTTCTTTACTGTTTTCTATTAGAGATGCAGTGTTGAAAGGGGGGAGATAGAGGGGGATGACACCGCCGTTGGTTAACCCGTGTACTTGACAGCGGACCGTGCATGTGGGCCGCCAGCTCTAAGCACAGAGCCCAGTTGAACCCTCTTTTAAAGTGAACTACCAATCAGAAACTGCATGAAGCTGCCACTCAGTGAAGCACCGAACATCATGGCTGCAGAATTTGGTAAGAATTGAGATTATTTTGACTGAATTTGCAAATGCAATATGATTAGACATACTTAACATACACCTTCACTAAATATGAAGTACTACTCCATATTGCATTTCCTATCAGACTTCTGACCTTGCCATGGAGTAATGAGGAGTAACATGCTCCTAACGCTGCTTTTTTTTACCACCGGGGAGGGGGTCATATTTATGTGTTTCTGCGCTAACTGGTGTGTAAGTGTGTGTCTCAGTGGTTTCTGCAAAAGACCACACTGCTTCTGTCTCCAGAATATCAGCTTTAACCTCTGATGTGACAAGTCTCAGAGTTTAAATTAACTCTGTGTGACCTCGTCTGTGTGCGTGGCTAGACCGACTGTGTGTGTGTGTGTGTGTGTCTGTCTGTCTGTCTGTGTTTCTCTGGGCTTTATGGTAGCATGTTAAGTCTTAAAAACCTCGCCCAGCTGCAATAACAGCAACAACAAACACACTCTGAACTCTCCTCTCTCACCCTGTTTATAACAACACACAGTTTCGTCACGTCATACTTCGTCTGGCCAAAAGCTACGGGGAAAAAAAGAGGCGTGAGTAAGAGAAACGGGGGAGAAAAGAAATGTTGACGAGTGCCTTCTGGCAGGTTTTATCCACTACATGCTCTCCTCCAAAAACACTGAAGTCACAGCAGGTGTTTTACCTTTAAATCTGCAACAGAACATTATATCTTTCATTGGATGAAGTTGGCAGACTCAAAATAATCTCCTCAAGTCAACGGATAAACTTCTTCTCTTATTCCTCTTATCTCCCAGTTTAGGCTTTAAAATATCGAGCTGGTTTGGTGCAAACATGCTGAAGTCGGTGGGAAAAAACGGGAGAAATCCTGAGAGCGAAAGATGACGGACAATTATGGGAAACAAGAGAAGAAGAGGAGTGAGTCGGGGGGGAAACACAGAGGAGAGTCAGAGTGGACAAGCTTGGAAAAAAGCCGGACTGAAAGAGGTGGATTGAGAGCGGAAAAGAGGGACAAGTATGCACATGAAGGAGCGCTTCTTCTGAAGATTAGCCGGAGCTGCAACCCAATACTTTAATATGCTGCTCGACCCCGACAGGCCTGGACTGGCAGAGAGTGTGTGTGTGTGTGTGTGTGTGTGTGTGTGTGTGTGTGTGTGTGTGTGTGTGTGTGTGTGTGTGTGTGTGTGTGTGTGTGTGTGTGTGTGTGTGTGTGTGTGTGTGTGTGTTTGTGTGTTTGTGTGTGTGTGTGTGTGTGTGTGTGTGTGTGTGTGTAGTACTGCAACTCTTATCAACCCTAATCTGCTCTAAGAGGCCACTCATTCCTCACTGTGTGTGTGTGTGTGTGTGTGTTGTCCAGATTTGGTGGTTTAAGGACATGTTGTGCAGCATGTGCACGAGAGATGGAGTCATAATATGTGCCTGTTAGCCGGTCCAAAGGGCTGGTGTCGCTCCTTAAAGCTGCGCTGATGATTAATAAGTAACTCTGTGTTTGTGTAAAGCCAGATTGGTGTGTCGATTTGGAGGAAAATGGAATGTAAACAAAGCTTTTTATTAGCTGTTCTGCTCCTTTGGAGAAAGAGAAGGAAGCTGGCAGCCGCCCCAGAAGTGATAACGGCGCAAATTAAAAATATTTCCAGTCGGGAGGCTCCGAGGGGTTTGCATATTTGTTTTAATTTAAACCAAACACCTCAGCGAATGCAATCTCTTTCCCTTCTCAATCTCCCCGCTCCCCCCCCCACCAACCCTGAGCCAGAGCACTAACTCATGCCTGACAGGGTAAGCCCCATTGAGAATTGAACCATCAGGTAGTTCTCGATGCGCACGTCTGCACCGATGAAAGGTTTGGTGTGTCCGATACAGGAAGCACAGGGTCTCAGGGAGATTCAGTGGTGTTGATTAAAGTGCAATTAATCGAGTTGTTGTTGGAACTTTTCCACCAACAATAACATAATATGAAATAAGAAAACTGGAACAAATTGGATCTCATATTTCTTTTTGCTCTTTTATTTGCCCTACCTGTTGGTTTGTCTGTCCTTACAACATGGAAAGCGGCCTTGGGTCCCTTGAAAGTCGCTATATATATTGAATCTATTATTATTATTACCTCTATAACAATATCCAACTCACAAAGGACAGTTAAATAGATAAACAAGCAATGAAAGCCACGAAAATGTACTCTCATTGGACCTAAAAGCACCATAAATGCTCCCGAAATCATAAAGCAACCAATCACATTTTTCTTTCTCTCGAGTTTCACTTATTTGAAGAGATTCTGAAAAGCTCAGACATATGATGCATGAATGAGTTTTAAAACCGTGAATATCTTCCATTTGTTATAATACAAAAGTGAGAGAAGCAACGACGGGCTTAATTGGATAAAGCATTAAGGGTTTATAGCCAATGAATTAACCAATGAAAACAATAGTTGTTAATTAGAAAACCCACAATGGAAAGGCAAGGAACATTGACAGGAAGTCCTTATTGCATTAATGCATCAGTAAAGCGATCGTGTTTTCTCTCGTTTCACTTATTTTAAGCAACTCTGAAAAGCCCAGTTGTATCATTGCGTAACATGTGATGCATGAACGTATTTCAAACCATTTATTATAATAGAAAAGAAGGAGGGGCTTGATTGGATAAAGCAAGTGTTTATTGCTCGATTAACCAATGAAGACAAATAGTTGTTAATTACTTTAGAGTAGACTTCACTCCCTTTAATATCTCGCTTCTGTAGCGACAGTTAAATGGATAAAAGGCAATGAAAGCCACAAGAATGTACACCAATTGGACCTAAAACGTGGCATACAAACCACCACAAATGCTCACAGAATCATAATGAAACAGTTTACATTTTTGCATCCGTGTAGTTTATCTCGCTTCACTTATTTGAAGCGACTCTGAACAGCTCGGTTGTCTAATTGCACATGAAGTGCATGAACGTCCTGAGGCACATGGATCTGATGCTGCATAATAACCTCAGAGTTGTGGAGTCTGACTGTGATTTACCGGTGCAACCAAACAGGAGTTGCTGATTAGCGGGCTATCGTTGCACCGCAGAGGGAACGTTTGTGACAGGTAATGCACCAGTGGCCGACCCGATGCCGGCCGCTGATAACCCCACCTCTACAGTCTGTGAGTGTGGGAGTTTCCTGCCTCACAAACACTTTGAGGAAGCCAGGAACCAACAGATTGATATCACTCTTTATTGCTGTATGGGGTTCACATGGATGAGACTCCAGGGTCATTAGCTTGGCTCTCTGCCCGTCACTTCTCCGCCGTTCCTCTACAGGAAAACTGAAGTCGAGGACGCAGTTTGTACACAGCTGACTGTGCACTTATTCCCTGTCACCCTTAATCTCTCTCCCTCCAAACAGCATGCAACCAGGCCAGACGCGGGGCTGTTTTACAGTCTTCTTATCCTTTATCTCTCGGTGTTTTAAGTTTTGTTTCACATGAGCAGAAACCTGTATGGGTACGTCGTTAGGTGTCTGTAAACGTGCCTTGATGTCACCGGTGTTTTCAGGTGTGCAATGATGCAAACCTAGATCAAATGATTGCATGCACACGGGCCGTTTGCTGCACATCATCCCCTCTCTCTCCACACTATCACTATGCAACAAATCAGGAAAGCCAAGAAGCAGGGTTGACATAATTGGAAATATCACTTGGGAATAATCATTTATTTTTGAGGTTTGGTTTCTGGGAATCCTGGAAGTACTTCATTAGGACATTGCTGGTTTGGATTTGGATGATATGAAAACAAGAACATCCCAAATGCTTGCATGCGTGGTGTTATTGGCCTACGTGATTTCCCTCATAACTCCCTTTTTATTGTTCTCGGAGGACTTTGCTGACACTCTTAAAGGCAGGTAGCTCTTCCAGGAATGATCAAGATAAGAATTTGCATCACACACATGGTGACATCATCAGAGGAGGACTGGTTTAGCGCAAAGCATGTGCTGAATAAGATCCTACTGTAGGATAAGTTGGGCAATTTTAGTACTTTTATGTCCCAAAGTCAGTGTGTTGCACATGCAAAGCAGCTGATTTAGGGTTTTAAAGGAGCTGCTATACTTGGATCAACATATCTACCGTCCAGACGCTTTGCTTTGAGGAAGCGCTTTCAAATCGCTGCAGTACTTTTTGAAGATATTCTCCATTTCCCAGTCTAGAAAACGCCCCAAAATAAACCGTATGCCCTGGCTCATCTGCAGAGTATATTTCATGAACTTGTCTTAATGCTCGGTAATGTCCAACATTTCCATCTGCCTCATCTAGCAGGTTGTTTTTTAGCTTTGGCCCAGATCCGCCAGTCTGTGGTTTTTACTCCGGATCGTCTCTAAAGACCGCAGTTCCTCTTTACTATACTAAAAAAGAGGCAGAAGGAGAAGGATGTGTCCTTTGTGGTTTGTAACATCAAAATTCAAAGATGCCCCGACCACAGCATGCTCGTTTGTCTGTCTGGTGTTTGTTCTGCTCCAGTTTCAGCCATTTCCATATCTTCCTTTTGGATTCAACTTTGCAATCTGGCGCCGTTTTTATTCTGACATCATAAAACTGTCTCCAAAAAGCAGAATGAAGCGATAAGAGGAATCCAGGGTCCACGTATCACCCACATTCTTGTGCTTTTGAGTGATCATCGAGAGAGATTTCCTTCGCTATCAGTCTGTTGTACACTATTTCCAAAGCCCTGCAAGGTGGTGAGCCTCAACCGCTTGCTGTTTACGCTGACAAAACAGGAGCCATTTATCAAACGCAGCGGAGTTTCAGACCCTCTGCTTACACAGCGATGACTTCATTAAATCCTTTTATCTCACAGTTATGTTTAGGCCAACTGGTACGACTTATTTTTCATTCTGACAGCAGCTTTGGTCCGTCGCACAGCTAGGGAACGAAAGGCTGAGGGGAAACATGGTCAAGAGACGATGGTTCAAGGACTCAAAGAAGCACATCCTGGGCGAACCGTAGGGACTTTATTCCCGCCTTAGACGTGACGCAATAAAAGACTAATCGACAAAAACCTCCTTGATCGCGTTTAATGGAACCATGAATTCATCCAAATGTGGCTTTCAAGGTCGCTTGTTTCGTAATGGACAATGATGGGCTTGTTCGTCCCAATGGACCCACTGTTGGGATTTTAACTGGAGCTCCGAGCCAGAAAGTTAAAAGCACCCGTTCAACAATATTTGGTCTGTAGATGCACCATGTAGAAATGTGCTTGTGCTGGGGACATGGACACTGTTTCCCCGAGGGCTTAGAGGCTTATTAAGGGAACATTTAACCTAGAAAATAGAGGTTCTGGCTGAAGAATACAATGATATAACCATCGAGGAATTATTATAAAACAGTGTAGGAAGACAAAACCCACAGGAGCTTTTCACATCTGAATAAATAGATAAATAAATACGATTTTTTAAAAGCTTTTCCAAGTCTTGGAAAGGTTTACATGTGACAATGAGACTCCCTGACTCTCCGCCATTGCACAACAGCTCAATTGTGTGTGTGATATGAAACAGTAAACCTGCACACACTCATCCAACACGTTACAATGACCTCTCAGAATTCCGTGTTATTTTACTTTTTAAGCGCATCAAAAGTTAATGTGTTGCCATACAAGTATTATTCTCCTCATCAAACTCATTATGGGTCATACGGTCTGCAGACAAACCAACTTTATTTAAACATTATAGGATGCCAAAACCTACCCAGTTCATTGGACGCTATCTGGACAAACGCACCCGTGGACACGGTGTTGTTTTGCCGTACTTGCAAGAGAGATGAGATGAACGTTGGACAGCCAATATCAGAACAGGCAATAAATCTCACAACCAGCTACCTGCCGGGGCAGCGTCCAACTGCTGTTGGTACATCTCCATCCCTCCGATACTTGTTCCAAACATGATAGGTGGAGGAAAGTGTTGATGTAGGGAAGAAGCGTCACATCGGGCTTTAAGTAAGAGTGAAGTTTGGAATGAGGTAAAGCAGCACAGGTGCGTGAGGAAAGCTTTACTATATGAGTTTCAAAAAGCTGTGTGTGTGTGTGTGTGCCTTCAACAGTTCTGGAAATCCCCCAAAGAGCAGATGAGTCCGGCGTTTAATACATGTGTCGTGACAGCACTGAAGCTTCTTGTGTTCTGTATCAAACAAACCCCTGATGTTAGGAAGCTAAAGGAAGTGCATTGAGGAGTTTTTTGTTGGGGGGGGGGGGCAGGAACTGAGGGATGAATGAGGAGAGGGAGGGTGGTCGACGCCAGACACAGAGGCCTTTTGTGTTTGTGTATCAGCTGGAAATCACTAACACTGCACCCCCCCCCCACCCCTCTGTGGGTGTGTGTGTGTACACAGCATGTCAATGACTGACATTTGCTATTCAATAGCGCACTGTAGAGCAGAGCAAGATAAGCAACTGCTGCCCGGAGGCTGATTGTTTCTTTGGCATGCGTTCGTCTAAATAACCGTGTTGCTACGGTTGTCATTAGCCTGGAGTGAGATGACCTTCTGATTAATTCTGGTTACAACTCAAAGCCGTCCAAACCGAGAACAACTACTATAGGGATTACTAGATCTTTCTATCTCAAGGTGGTGTCCGAGTCCAAAACAAGTGTAACATTGGAAAAAAAAGTCAGATGTTTTAGGAACAAAGGGATCATTTTGAAGAAATAGTTGGAAAATGTTGAAAAAAAATCAGAAGTTTGAAAAGAAAATGAAGATGATTCAACTTTATTGTCATTGCACAGAGTACAAGTACTAGGACAACGAAATGCGGTCTCTGCATTTGACCCATCTCAGTGTTAGGAGCAGTGGGCTGCCATTATGTACGGCGCCCGGGGAGCAGTGTAGGTAACCAGTGTCTTGCTCAGGGACACCACGGTGGCACTTGGTCTTTCGGGGACTTGAACTGGTGACCTTCCAGTTCCCAGGCCAACCCCCTATGGACTTCGCCACCACCGCCCCAAAATCAAAAGGAAGAAAGATCGGCAGACAAAAAGAGTGATTTTTTAAAAGAAGGTGATTAGGGCCACATGAAGAAGGGGGGGGGGGAATAGTGGGACATTTTTAAAAGTCGAAATTTAGAAAAAAAAAGTCAGATTTCTTTTTAGGAAAAAAATCTGAAGTTTGAAAAGAAAATCAAAAGATAAAAGAAAAGGTGGAGACAAAAAGTGAGAATTTTTAGAGGTAGAAGATTAACACCAGTTGAAGAAGGAGTTAGCATAATGAAAAAAAGACCTGCTTATCCTTGAAGTCCTGTGGTGATGCACGTCTCGTCGTTTTAGACACAAAAGCCAGCACTAAAGGAGCAAGTGTGAGACAAAAACCTGCTTTTTTCTTGCCTAGAATGAGTTGACTTTGGGTAATAGAAGAGTGGAGCATCCGTACACGTAAAGGGTGGCAAGACGCCATCGGTTTGTGGACCTAGGGTCAGGGTCAGGAGGCAGTCGCATAGAATAGAGTTGGTCCTCTTCAGTCTCTTTTAGAGTAAGATGGAGAAGGAACGAGCCGAGAAAGACACTTATTATGTTTGTGCACTACACAATAAAACCACTGTCAGTGTTTCCCTTCAACCTTGGCTCAACTGGGTCATCAATGGGCTCTTTAAAAGGCATTGCTAATTGTTGATTGATTTTAATTGATCTCAGACTAGTTCGTTATGCATTTTGACATCTATCAGAGTGTGTTGAGTACGGGGTCGCATCAGTGCAAATCTAACACCATTTCAGCAGTAATTTGGAAAACACCGAGGTCTTTCATGCGCCAAACAAGAGACAGACGGCAATAAGCCCAGTGAACTTTCTCTTGCCAATCATCTGCTCCGTTTGATGATTGTGATACTGTGCCTCCCTTCATTACGGAGCTCAGGGTGGGTAAATTCGAGTCAAAGATCAATTTACCACTCGAGCTGCATGGTGCACTGCTGTCTTTTTGAAGCTTGCTGTGTGTGTGTGTGTGTGTGTGTGTGTGTGTGTGTGTGTGTGTCTCTCTCTCTACCCACAGACGTCCAGTGATGTCAAAACAGCTGTTTCAAATCAGCAATGAAAAGCCAAATGTTCGCTATGACATCATCGCTTCGACACGGAGTCAGATTTTAGAGATATGGCGCCCACAATGCAATCTGTGTGAGACAAAGAGAGGCCGGTCGAGCTTTAGACCAAGTGACCTTCGGTTTTAGAAAAAAAAAGCTCACGCACAGCTTTTGAATTGACCAAAAAGAGCGTTTTTTTCCCCAGTTTTCTAAGGCCGACAAAAAACTTGAACTCTGTTGTTCTCACTTTTGTGTCTTAGCACAAACAGCTGGTGAAAGAGAGGTTTTTTAAGCAACTTCCTCACAAAATAATGATCATTTTCTTTCTATGAGGCAGAGAATGTCTACTCACTGAATCCATAAATCCAAGAGCGGCTTATCTAAGCTTCGTCCCACCCCGGCCTCCCTAAAAGCAAAGGTAAATCCTGTGTTTTTCCTTAGGTTTTTTAACCTCTGACCCTCACAGGAGGAAAGGAAAACACTCTTCTTCTTCAAACAGAATAACTACTGTTCACTGTAGCATCGAGACACATACAGTTGTCTGCACTACATTTGTTAAACGTCGTAAATCAAACACATTTCTGGAAAACAATCAAAGCGGATCGACGGCAATCTCTGCCAAAGACCCCGAAAGAAATTGAAAGTCAGACGTGTAGAGTCATGCAGCTTTCATTTTCCCTCTCACTGCTCTGACTGATGGTTAAAGATACCCACGGCACAGCTGGGAGCATTTGATCGAGCGGTAATAGGAATTCCTGCCGTGGATGTGTTAACCCTCGACCCTGCAGCGGTATCCATCACCGCACTGGAAGCTGAGAGCCGATGTATTGGTGGTCATCTCAGCGCTGTCTCCTAAACCAGAGGGTAGCCGGTCCAACCAGAGTGACTTCAGGGCGGCTGAGAGCTTACGACTTCAATGCCTGAGCTTAGTTTCACACATACCATCCTAAATCCCCCGGTGCTACAGCGTCGACCCTTCCTCTGCACCGCTGTTTCGCCAGCTTGTCTCGTGTTCAGTGAATGCCTGTGTGATGCAATAACGGTAAATGTGTTCATATAAAAATGCTAGGAGAAGACACCAAAGGAGACAGATCGTCCATATGGCGAGGCTTAAAACTCAACTGGTTGTCACCCAGAGTTTACCACATGAGCTTTATATCATGCATACTTTACATTTTTGTACATTTCACTTTTTTAATTTAATTTAACGCCCTGTTTTATTTATTTCCTCACTGGCGTTTGACCGGCACATCTTTCAGGACGCTTCCATCTCTCCTCCTTTATCACCCTCCTCATCAGCTCATGCCAACACCACCATTAGCATCCTCATCTTACGCATATTTCTCACATCATTACTGTCAGTGCTCACTCAGTGAACCCATAAAGTGTATGGACACTGGATACAGTATGTGCATGCAGAGCCAACATACATTTGATAATATTTTCCAGGAGATAAACTGCAGCCAAAACTGCACTAATGCTCCTCCTGTCTACTCTTCTGTCTTTATTAGCTTAGCATTCTTGTCTCTGCACCTCATTCTTTATCCTCAGCCCCTCTCGCAGTCATCATCTGTATTAAAGTCATGCATCCAATCCTGATCCTCACATCTGTTTCGGATTGGAGCACAAACACGGTGCATCGTTTTTTTATTCATTGTAGAAAAATGCTACTTATTTTTCGTGTTGGACCATCGATCCATCAATTTATGAACCAGAACTAAAACCGTTTTTCTTCGTTTTCCTCTCAACTTGAAAGGAAACGCTTCTACGTTTCCATGATCCTGGCTGCACATGGGGTGTGAGCCGCATAGCTGGCGTGCAATCTCGTATTCTGAACCAGCAGGACTTTACAAGTGGCTTGGGTCGGACAGGATTTATAATAGTGCTTTTGTTCTGCCATGGAATATACTAAAATATGTTCTGGGTTTTTCCGACATTGCTGATTGATTGTCTCTTGGAGCAAACACTAAAAGCTAAACATGAGGCATAAAAACGAACAAAACCCTTGGTTATTGAATGGAATAACTAACCCAATTGTTGGTGAGTTTAGAAACTGCTGGTTGAATGATCTTTTGTACCTTTTCACAGAGCCAGGCTCAACTGTTTCCCCCTGACCCCAGCTTTTATATCGATCTTCTTACACACTATATCTCTTGGCAAGAAAGCACATAAACGTCACCTCAAAACCCCTTTTCCCCATCCCGAGATTTCAACCTGTGACCTAATGGTCTATGGTCCAGAAAACACGACTAATTCAGCCACTGTCAGGCCTTTTCTTTGGAGCGAGGTTACTCAGTTTCCTACGGTGCTCAGATACCAACCAAGAAGTGGAATGAACCAGCCAGGAAACGCTAGTTAAATGCCAGTCAGGGAGCCTGAAATTCAGTCTCCCAGAACATTCAAGTTACCAGCCTCAGCAAATCAATCGTTGCCTCTGAAAGGAACCAGTTATCTCCCACCGGCAGCCAGTTTAACAGCTGCTGCAGTTGCCAGCTTCCATAAAGGACGTTCAGTAGGCCTCAGCGCCCTTTCTCTTTTAGTACGCAAACATCTTGAGCTCCTTCTCAGACCTGTCGGCAACTTCTGTCCCGTTGTAATTTAAAAAGCTTGGCTGATAATTTGCTAAGAGGTTTTTAAGCTGTAAATGCTCTGCTTCTAGATCATGATTGCTTCATACTTCATGCACGGTTAAACTTTATAAAAACGGGTGTAATTCAAACCGTATAAATGCCATCCTCTCTCAGTACTCATCTGTGTAAAATGAAGGGGAAATTATAAGGAAAGAGATGGCGCCTACTTGGTCTGCCAGCACCATAATGGTAGCCTTTCAACTCAACCACTCTCTTCTAAATGCAAGCTGACAAAGAGAACAACACGGTGTTGTTGTGCAAAAAGCTGCTCGGAGGAGTCACTAAATGAAACCACAATCTAGCCAAGAAGACGCTCCACTGGAGCCGATATGGGTTGAAATACTTTCCTCCAGACTGGTTTGCCTTTTCTCATTCCAGCAGCACGAGTCGGAAAAAGAGACCGGGACTCAGATTAGCTTGAGAGTACTTCATGTGTGAATGTTTGGGACTAAAGTAATTGGATGTTAATTTGTTTACATGGTTTGTCCGCGGCCGAGGAAAACTAGACATTCCTGTTCCCGTCCACTGAGGAGCACAGGGGCATGGAGCGGCGCTTTCCGATTGTATCGTACAAGTAGAGCACAGAGAAAGAGGAGGGTGAAGAGGTGAGAGGATTAAACCAGGGAAGGAAAGACGGACGGTGGTTAGGGAGGAGGAAACGAGGGGGCTGAAGATCTACTGCTGTGAGCGTCCAGACTTCCAGAGGGAGCGGGAGAAGTCCTCTTGGCTATGTCTGCAGGAAGATGACTTATAGCAATTGAGTGACTCACTGGAGTGGGCTCGTAAATATGTGTGTGTGGGTGTGTGAGCAAGCGTACCACAGCCTCCTGGAGTATTTTCATGCTGACTTAGCATAAGTACTGAGAGAAGTGTGACCCGTCCATTCCCGTCTTGGTGCAAACAAACCACTTGATCATCTAAGCCAAGTAAGACCAGATGTTTATAAACCTTTACATCTGGAGAGGCATCATATAATCACCATTTTGGTCCAAATTGGCTGACGTTGTTCTATGTTGTGCATAATTGGGAGCTATCTGGGGGTTTCTCAAGGACACTTTGACTCAACCACCTCAAAGCCTACATTTGGGGCACTACTATCTGCCTACTACTCTGTCTTCTTGGCTCTGATCTGAACCATGACGTCATTCTTCTGGCTGTCTTCATCCTCAAGGCTCTGAGGATAATACTCAGACAGAGAGGTTTGTAGTTGTGGGGGGTTTACAAAGAGGAGACACGTGATACAAAGAGGATGCTTAAGGTGAAAGGGACAGATTCCTGACCAATCGGCGCTGCCATGGAGGCAAAAAATAGCCAGTTCACACTTGATTTTGGCCTTGACTTTCCACTTGCCAAGTATTTGTAAATTGGTGCCAGATTTAGCAGATTTGGGGGAAAAGACCCCTTCCTGCTGCCCGATTGCAGACAGGACCCAACAACCTCAAGATACTCCACAACACGACTCTGACACGTTCAGTTCAGTATTCTGAATTCACACTCCCTCTATAAAATCGAAAACACAGACTATTGAGGGGGCGTGTTGTGCGCGTGTTTTTCATTTAGCAGTTGCTCAAGGTTTATGGTAACACCTGAAATCTGTGTCATCTGCAAGTGGGAGTACGTACACCTTTATTGGAAATGTTTTTGACTGATGTTTGGCACTGGTTTATGAAGCGGTTTTGCAGATAAGACTACTGGAAAAAACAAGCAGGTTCAAACCAAACACTTGGCACACACACAGACACCCGGGCTGGCCTCATGAAACACAAGTTGGATCACATAAATGTCAACATGAAGCCAAAAGCCCTCAGTAGTTGGTATTCACTGAGGTTTATCAGTTATTGATGGCTTTGTGAGGTATTGTTGACAGCCAGAAACAGACGTGTTTACTCTCGCCCACAGTGGGGTTGAAGGTCGAGCTTATCTACAAAGCCGTAAACACTTGAATTAATCTCTGCACTATAACTTCCACCCCACACAGCCTCCCAAAGGCGCTCAAAATCAACAAAATAACCAGCATTTTTCACAAATTCCAATTGGAGATCCTATTTGTTTCAGAGTTAAATGCTTTTGTGTCGACTGTGAGCTATAAAGGTTCGTCTGCAGAGAACAGGTTGAGCAGCTGGAGAAAAATGAGGTGTCATACTTGATGATTGATGGGATAGAACAGACCTTAAGGTTATCAGATGCAGTGTTTAATAAAACTAAAATGGACTCTGTTGCATTGTCCATCTCAATGTGTTTAATGCAACACACATGCCCCGAATAACTGAACCGCATTCATATGGCGAGTCTTACATCGTCACGGCTGAAGAATTCTCCTCCTCGATGACAAATTCCCTCCCAATCAGTCCCCCACATGTGTTTCTGCTGCTCACTGTAACACCGCCTGCCATCTGTTCTCTAACCCCGGGGGTCAGCAGAGACCGCCACACAGAGCTCAGTTAATATCCAGAATATATCATTAAGGGATTCAAGATTAGAGTCTGGATTTCATCAGTAAAGTATAAGCATTATGCATGAAAGAAATGACCTTCTTACCTTTTGTGACGTTGCATATTTGAAATACTTCCACACTTTTTATTTGTCATGACGGGTTGTGCATTTTATTTACAAAACAGCTACAATGAAACATGTCTTGCTTCAACTACATTGATTGAATCCAGACTAGATAAAGCTCTCAGCTCCTGCTAAACTGTTTGACCGTCTTTACTGGAGACCGGACTCATACCAATACTGAAAAACCTAAGAAGTTATTCACCATTAAAAACAATAGTAGGATTTCTTTGTCCAAGTCAGATACAGAAGCTGAAACTCCTCTGTCGTTGTTTACTTCTGTTCCTTACCTTGGAGATGTACGCTTTGATGCCTTCGGCAAGTTTGATGCACGGCTCTCCGAAGAGCTGTGCCAGCTGCTCGGGGATGTCCTGGTCTTTATCCAGGTTCAGGTTCAGCAAGCTCAGGCACTTCAGCTCCTCTGTCACACCCTGGCTACGCACCTACAAACACATTAGAAAAAAAACAAGACAGATGTTAACTGCCAGGGTGAAATCACTGACCGAATCTCTGCCAGATGTGGCATTATCGGGGTCAACAATTGAAATAGTCCAATGAATGCACCGTCAACTGGGAACAACAAGCCAATGCAGATGTGTTGTTTGACTGCTCTGAGCATTACAATACAACCCATATGTTTCCATAGACTTAAAGATCACGGCAAAGTCGAATAACGATTTTACGCAGAGAGACCATCCAAAAAAGCAAATGGAAGCAGCATGGGCCTTTTGCAGGGGTCTGCTTTCTGTAAATGCATTCTAGTTCTGCTTCCTCTTGCAGCTTGTTTCTGTTTTATTTTCTCTCTCCATGCTGTGCCATTTATTTCTGCACAATTCCCAAAACACCTCAACGTAAACACCGCCAGCCTCAGCATGCACGGCCTTACTGAGGACTTCCTGCTGGACAAACATGGTGCATCCTAATCGAGACATCCAATAAGAGTAAACTACGCTGATTCCTCTCAGGAGAAAAAAGGGGGGGGGGGAATTGTTTCATTCCTCTTATGCTACGCCTCCTGTTTGGCTTCAATCTGAAGGCTGATTTCTTTGGGGCAGCACGGGTCGGTCTTTGGGAACTGATGTAAAGAGAGGCTTTAGGAACATGCATGTAAGTGTGTGTGTGTGTGTGTCCTTCAGGGAGGTTGTAAGAGTCACGGTCTGAAAGCCCAGCTAATGACTTTATAACAAGCAGTGATGAGGAGAGCGAGATTACAGAGCTGCACTCCCTCACCCCCGTTCTTTATTTTTATTAATGTCTCTCCGCTTGACCTCACTTTTCTAACGCTCTTCTCTTTCTCTGGGTTTCTGCTGCTTTCCTTTGTCCTTCTTCTTTCTTTACGTCCTTCTTTGTCTCTGCGATACAGTTCAAGTTGACGCATGAGTGTGTATATTGGTTCAAACCAAGCGGGATAGACGGGGTGCTTACGGGAAAAGCTAACTAGGTCACATGACAGACGTCTGAACTTGTTGCATAGTCCTGAAATGGTGACTCACGTACACTTGTTATTGTTCCAGTGGGTAAACATCAGAGTATAAAGCTCCAGATCAACGTCAAATAAGGTCAAATATATACAAAGCTGCATAAACTGAACCTTCTATTCTCCAAATATTGCTAAACTGCAGAATTTATTAGCAGTGTTTGATCCGTCCTCATAAAAACACAAGACAGGCAAACGACCTAACATTGAAAAATGTACCTTTTTTTACAGTCTGACGTTAGGATTTATACCTTCCTTTTTGGCAAAGAGATGCTTCTGCACCTGGGATCGTAAATTTAATTTGGGCAAAGATTAACAATGGATGGAACAATCCACCACCCTTATAGCCCCATTTAAAGATGCATTCTCCACTGGTTTAGGAAATCGATTCAAATTCAAGACACGTTTGTCCCCGAGGAACAATTGAAGGTATTAAAGTTTACTGAAGATGCAATAACAACACTTAAAAAGAACTCCAGTGGGTGTAAAGGTCTTGCATTTAAAAGTAAAAAGTAAAAGTATGGAAGTAAAAGCATGCACAACTACATATAAATATATCTAGTTATTCACATGAGCCCAAGTTTAAGAGCTAAAGCGAATAATATTGGATTATTATTACTGACATTTAAGCATATTAAGGCAGTTTCTGGTTGAGGTGAAGCTGATTCTATATCCACTTGATTACTTTAACGTATAAAATGCATCATAATCTAGAAGCTTATCATGTTTGGGATGCACAGTATTGCACACACAGTATTTGCATTGATCTAAGGTTACTTTCCAACCTAAGGATTCCGAACCATACACTCTTTATTGCCCTTCAGTGTTGCAACGAGCGAAGACAAAGTACAATACACCGAGTAATAAATCATCTGCATACAATCAGTTCTCTTCACCGTTAAAAAAACTGCTGACTTGGCACAGACGGTCTTTTAATGAGTCAGTGTGTGATGACAGCTAACACTGGCAGGCGTTTTGGGGAGGTTCAAACACGGATGAGCGGATCGGAGAGACAAATGGAGTGAAAGTCGACGTCGTTTCTCCCCGGCGCTTCTGCCAAAACACATCCCTGCTTTCGTTGTGCACGGAGGATTAATTGCTATTAAGGAGTGTCTCATGTGAGAATAAAAGGGTTTGACTTAATAGGGCTTTCATTTGTGTGTGTTTGTGTGTGTGTGTGTGTGGGTGGGTGTGTGTGTGAGTCCACAGTAGTGAGGAGATAAAGCCTGTTTCACATCACTGCACTGAGCTCAGAACAAGATTAGGAGACACGTTTCTGCTCCGTTAGTTTAGGGAGACGAGGCCAGAGGCTAAACCAAGCTATGCAGAGGAGCATCAGACACTCCTCCCCGACTTCAGGGAGACTTCCAGCCAAGTATAGACCGTGAGAGAGGCTGTTATCTGTTGTGTATTGGTGGGAGAAGCAGGCTTTTTGGTGTTGGAAATGTCCGGAGCGATCAAACTCTTCGAGCAATTGGCATTTTGAGACCAATAGTTGTCGATGTGCTTCAGTCTTCTCATAGAAGCACATTTTGATGTCAACTTACATTAAGTTTAGCCTCTCTGTGTCTGTATGCAACAGCAAAGCACACCCACTCGACTCTGAAAGTGAAAGTCTGCACCAATATTCCTAGCTTTTCATCTACCGTCCAATCCTACCAAGCCCTGAAAACCAAAACTCTGCATCCTAACAATATCAAACCCTTTTTTGAAAGACCAAGGATCAGATATTTCTTTAACTTTGAGGCATTGGAAAGCAGAGAGGAAAATGTAAGAGAGGCCAGTACAGACATGCAAGCCTCCGGAGATGAACTGCTCCACAGGTTTTTAGCATCAACAGTGAGAGGAGGAAGACCCTCCCCCCCTCTCTCCCACTCTCTCTCCTCTGACAGCAGTTTCTCCTCCGGACTCCACTCTGAAAATTGCAACACTCGCTATCAACCGGGGGATCTTCATGACTCAGCAGGAACAGAAACATCCCCTCTGAGACAAAAACTTGATCAAGTACTTGTAATTCTTTCAGTAGAGTTGTAATCCATGATCTACTCTTATTTTTACGTCCAATAACTGTTACATTCTCGTCTCTGTAACTCGTCCCTCGAGTGGCGTATTTTTTAGAGGGCTAACTTGTACGTAATGAGTCCATGGGGCCGGGTCAGCAGGCTAACACACACATGCTAAAAACATTCAGCCAGATCTGAGGTTACTCTCCGTTGTGTTTGAGAAGAAGGTTAGCTGAGTGTGTGTGACTTTGGTCTTCAAGGTATCTCGTTTACCGCCATTTATTTTACCTACCGACAGACCGGAGGAGCTTCAAGGTGATTCAAAAGCCTCCGGTTTAGGCGGCCATGTTGTTTTATCGCACAATTGTGTTGTTTTGTTCGTGGTTATTTAGCTAACAGGTGAAAAACAATTCACAAATTACCGTAAGTACGTATGAGTATCATAACCAAACGATGTTTAGTGTTTTTCATGCATTTTTGGGAGTTTGTTTTCAGTATTTACACAGTTTTAACGCATTGTGATGTCATTTAACGTCCAGAATCAACCATTTGCATGTTCCTTAACTCCCTACTATAGCAGAAAACAACAGTTTTTGTATTCTCACGTCACACCTCCAGACAAAGCTGTTTGGCGATGAACTGCAAGACTTTTGGAGCCAAAAGAAGCAAAATATTAGAACGATTTTCTCAAGAACACATTTTAGGGCCTTGGACCTAATATTTGACTCATAGATCATAACTACGTCCCTGTTGGTCTGCCTTTAGGGAACCATCGCTAACACACACATTTTCATGCCATCTCATCCAGAGCACATGGTGTGTGTGTGTGATGGCAGGAGCTCCAGAGAGAGAGAGGAAGGGTCCGGGCTGACAGAGCTCCTGTGATCCTGATGCTGACTCTCTCAGGAAGCTCCGAACAATGCTTCACTGTTCCCTCCCTGTGTGTGTGTGTGTGTATGTGTGTGTGTGTGTGTGTGTGTGTGTGTGTGTGTGTGTGGCCTGCCCTCAGTGTGTATGTGCAACAGTGTGTGTTTGCTCGCTGGACACCAAACCCTGAAAAGAATATCTCAGAGGGCCACTTGGAAACTCGGCTACAATTATGTGTGTGTGTGTGTGTGTGTGTGTGTGTGTGTGTGTGTGTGTGTGTGTGTGTGTGTGTGCTGGTCTGGGAGTTCCTTGGCAGTCCACAACTCTCATTTGAAGGGATTAGGAAGAGGAGAAGGTGGCCACGTAACTCAAATCCCGCAGGCCAGAGGTCTGGACCAGTTTGTGTGTGTGTGTGTGTGTGTGTGTGTGTGTGTGTGTGTGTGTGTGTGTGTGTGTGTGTGTGTGTGTGTGTGTGTGTGTGTGTGTGTGTGTGTGTGTGTGTGTGTGTGTGGTGTGTGTGTGTGTGTGTGTGTGTGTGTGTGTGTGGGGGGGGGAAGTGTGTTTGGATGAACAGTTGGCACAGGAGGTAAGGAGAGGCAGAGAGTTGGCTGTGTTTCAGTACACTTTCTCTTTGCTCTGTGGTGAAACAGAGAAAAGACAAAGAGAAGAGCAGGGTGGGGGGGGGGGTGGGGTGAAATAACAGCTGAGAGCTTGTTAGCAGAGGCACATAAATCTCTCTTTACCCAAACACACAGACGGGGAGATACACACACCGAGACGTGGTTCATTATGTTGAGTTACACTGTGCTGCGGGGAGGAGGCTCTGCTGCGAGTGCATATGCTGTACGACAAGGCTGTGAGTCCAAAGAAAGAAACCTAAACTCCATGTGTCGGGAAGAAGGATCAAACCAGGGGGAAACAACATTTGGAGTCTTTTCCTGGGTAAAACAATACTGTAATTCTCCCCTCAAATAAGAGGGGAGACCCCCATGTGCCTCCCTAGTACATTTTCTTGTCATTTTAAGGCAAATATCGCACATTCTCCCCCAATTTGGAGTCTATTTCTGGGTTATAAGTGTGCGATTGTCCCCCTTTTTTATTCATTTTCAGGCTCCTAAGTCTAAGGCTCCCCTCAGGACTTTTTGCCCACAATTTGGAGTCTATTTGTGGGGTTAAAAGTGTGTCATTCTGCCCTAAAGTGTGAAAAATACATGGAATCAAGCAGAGAGCCGGGGCATTTTTCTCTACATTTCTTATTACATTTTGTATTTGTTTTCAGGCTCCTAAGCCTAACTCCTACCCCCAATTTGGAGCCTGGGTTAAAAATGTCTAATTCTGCCCTAAAATAAAAGGGTGTGTGAGAGCCAGGGCATTGATTGAGTCCTAAAACTGTCATTTCTGCACATTTGGCATTCTGGAAACCCTTTTTATTTATCCAACCCACATTTGTTGTTCCCAAATGAAATTACCTTTGGTGTATTTAATCCAACTGGTCGTTTTATCCCGATCTAGTCCAGTTGGATGGGAATTTATGTGGTGTGAGTCTGCAAACCCGATATGTTTATTATGAAGTAGCTGTGTTGGTGATTTACGACCTTAGCATTTAAGCTACAACTGTTTTCCTGTTCAGGTGAGACTGTGTTTGGCTCTTCATCTCCACTTTCTGTGTAAGGTGCCCCTGAGCGATCGTTACAAAAACCTGCACCGGGTCTCCAGTGTTTGCATGAACACACAAGCTCCTGGTAACTGTGTGCAGTGTGTGTGTGTGTGTGTGCAAGGGTCTGAACGAGTCCATTTAAAGTTTTATTTGACAGCATGTGTGTGTGTGTGTGTGTGTGTCTGTGTCTGTGTGTGTGTGTTTCTATGCGTGCATTGGGTTTGTATGCGTGTTTTGTTCAGGTATGTAATGTAAGTGCATGTGTGCGCGATTGATCACGCCTCCAGCGCCGCAGGGGCTTCTGGCAGACGGCCAACGCGTCGCCAGCTCTGATTGATTCCCTTAAAGCCGGTTCATCCCCGCTACACTTAATGACCAACGGCTTTCTCTGCACTCCATCACAGCAAGAGCTTTTTGATTGCCTCCCTTATGAAGGAAAAAAAAAAAGGTATTTACGAGGACAAACACAAAGGGATTTATTTTGATTAGTGGGTACCTCATATCTCAGCAAGGGCCAAGTTTTTGTCTGCTGTGAAAAGACAGACACTCCCCCACTGCCGGAGCACACACACACACACACACACACACACACACACACACACACACACACACACATACTGCTTTCAAGGGAGTATTTTTTAAATCTGAGCCAAAGGCGCGATCATTAGAGGATTGGGGAATAGAAACCACAGTATCCAACATGGGTTCAGGAAACCTCATGCGTCCCGGCCTGGCCTCACATGCCAGTTTCACTTTGCTTCATGGAGCCACGCTGTAGACAAAGACGGAGCCGTTATCAAAGGAAGAGACTGTACCAATAACTAACAACAGTAACTGCTCATAATGCTGGGATGCATAAAAAGGCTTTGTTTAATCTCGGATCATCGTGAAACATGAGGACCGTCCTGGCTCTGGCCTAAGGTGATTAAAAACCACCCAAACTGATCCTCCACTTCCTCCCTCTCTACCTCCTATTCCCCCCCCCCTTCTCAAAGGCTCGCTTGTCTTTCCTTGAAACGCCAGTCATCTGGGAATGTGTATGTTTGGTCTTTGTCAATTTGCCCAGATAACAGCAGCAGGTGCCTTACGATGCATAGACGCTACTCCTGAAACAGAGAGTAAAGCTGCTAAACAACAAGTGGCTCATGCATGACGGTAAGGAGGCATTTACAGGATTCAGATGACACTTACTCCCAGAATGCAACAGTGCAAGAGTCTTCATTTTGAACGACAATTATAATAATAATAGATGTCTTTTTTATAGCGCCTTTCAAGGTGTAAGGACAAACAAAAAGGGCAAATAATGAAGTAAAATAAATAAATAGCAGTGGGAGTGGAAGCAGGGGGACTGTGATGGGTTGGGGGTCAAAGGCCGTGGTGAACAGACTCCGGGGTGGAGGTGGAGGAGGTCTGTCAAGAACTGGGGGGCGAGGGCATGGAGAGACTTGCATGATAAGATAAGAAGTACTTTATTGATCCCAGTTTAGGACATTTAAGGTAAAATTGGATCTTTTGTTGCTTTTCTTTAATCTTTTCTGCTTAATTTCCCCGTGTGACCACGCCCCAACCGTCCCCGCTCTGCAGCTGATTACCATTTCATGACCGCCATTACAATTTCAACCAAAACAGTTCCCAGTAAACCCTTTTTTTTATTGTGTTACAATGACATCACTCCCCAATCCTGTGTCTTTGAACTGTTGATTTCTTGCTCTTTGGGCATTAATGATGACGATAATAGCTTACACACACAACCGTTAGCTTTAAAAGTCGTTGTAAAATGAAAGTATTTTTCTCACCAGACGTATTAAAGATAAAATGGCTCTAATAAAAATTAATAGTCGACTAGAAGGGCATCGGGGGTTAGATCAAATGATTGGATTTATTTGCCCCCGTGGTCGGGTGGGTTCTTTCTTGGCTCACCATTTCAAAATCAAATCAGTGCTTTTTCTGATAAACCCACAAATCAGAAACTTCCTACGTACTTCATTTGTGACGTGTGGGTGTGTGTGTGTGTGTGTGTGTGTGTGTGTGTAACCAAGTTAGCTTCTGAGGAATGCTGCAAGCGATCCAACGGGTATTACGATGCAAATCTATGCGTGCAACGTGTGTGCGTGTGTGCATTTATGTGTTAAATATAGCAGAAAGCCACTCCCTGTCTTTGCGTGAGGAACTCTGACCTCTCTTTGTCCATTTTGCTCTTTTGGATTCTCTCCAGTTCAAATAAGCTTTGAAAGAGGGTGGACCTGCTGCTGATATTCCGGTAATTTCTTTCTCTCTTTCGTTTTAACTTCATCAACAATGTTCAGATAAAAAGAGTTCAACTTATCTTGGTGATTATGTAACTTTGTTTATGGGTCTGTGAGCTACCCGTAAACTTTCCCTCTCGTTCCAAGGGCGAAGTTCCTCGTAACGTGGTTCAGAACCGGAAAGAGACAAATAAAACACAAGAGCAAGAAGAGGTCAGGACTTTCCACTTTGTCTTGAGTCACCTGTGCACACATACCGATGAAGATGCCCGGGGTGACTGAGTTGATGTGATGGAGAGAGATTTAAAAGGAAGATAAATAAGCAGTGGAGACGACCAAATGGATCCCCAGCAGGCCTGGATCTTCTAAGGTGGTCTGTGGTGGACAACTGGCACATATTGCACCGAGTTAATAGTGAATGCCACTTGTAATTATGTTTAATGCTTTGTAAATAACACCACACAAAGGCGTGTTTACACCTGGCGTCAATTTCTACATACTGGAGGGCTTTTGTTTGTGTGGTCCATGTTAAATATTTACCAGTGAGTGATGACTGGAACACAAAGACCTCCTTAACTAGATATGTCTGATATGTCTAGGTATGGCTCAATTGGTCAATTTCATGCATTTTGAGATCTATATACACTTCTATGTCTCCACTTCAAAGACAACTGATCCAAATGAAAGAGCGGGACATCATATCAGCTTTCTCGATCCCATTAGACACTTAGCAAGTCTCCTTCATGCAATTTCACCTCTTCAGATTCTACAAACTCTCAGAAAATTGGTAAGACAAATACAAACACTCGACCGGACTACTATCACACTGACTAAATGAAGCAGTGGTCGATTAGGTCATCCTCCTGCTGCTGCTGTGGGGTCCTCCTGGTGTCTGTGGGTGGGCAGGTCCAGCATGGGTGGGCACTGTGACTCACTGTGTCTGAGTTTGCTGGTGAGTAAGTATGACTCAAGTGTTCTTGTTCATTGTAGCCGTTCTCTGGTGGGGTCCAGACGAAAAAAGAAAGTGGGCATTTTGAATGACCGCTGAGGGTATTTTGAAGACAAAGGTACGGATTATTTTTAGGGTTATTGTTAGAAAAGGGCTGAACAAGAAAGGGAGGGAAAACACCCAAAGGCTAAGGAGTACATTAATCTTTTTAGCTCAGGGTTAAAATTATGAGCTTTTGAATACCTTCTTACTTTGGATGTGCAATTACATCCTTCCTATGTGTTTGTGTAGCTACTGGTTTTGCAGTATAAACACAATTGCCTTCAGGGTCACTACACTCTTTCATCCAAGACACAACTCCCTAACTTTAGCTCAAATAACAATGGATGTCAAGGAACTCCTTTTCTTTACCAAACACTCTTTCAAAATCTAGAAATCTACACTTTACCCACTGTAATTAAGCGTGTGAACAACTATTATTTGTGCCAGTATTACAGACTTTAAGGACGTGATAACAGGTCAAAGGGGGCTCCAAATCCTTGAAATGGAAGCAGATTGCTTACTGAGAAATGAGCTCAGACTTAAAGCATACTTTTTTCTGTGTTTCCTTCCAAAAAACATAGTAAAACAGTCAGTAAACGGCTGATTGAGTGCATGGTGTAGCAGTCCCTTCAATTATGTTTCCCAGGAGGATCGATACACACATTTTTCTTCAGGATTCAAAGTCGCCTTCGTCATGTGTTAGTCATTTCAGTTAGTTCAAAGCCACAAGAGCATCACACCACATAAAGCCTGTTTTCTGTGGTTGCCTTTCAATCAAAACAATCACCATGCATTTGTAAAGCATGTTGAGCAACATCATTAATATTTTATGATGCTGCCTTCGCTGCCAGCTCGTCGATTGCCAACTCTTAAAGGCGGGAGAACCGGTTCTTATTCAAATGGATGGGGATTTCATTGCCGCTGTTATGTTGTTTACGAATACCTTAAGCTTTCTGAGAATCTAGAGCAGGAAGTTAATCAATGTCTTAGATGCGGGTTGTCCTTTCCTCTCAGATTCTGGAAACACTGCGCCATGCCAGCCGCTTCTAGGTATAGCAATGGCACGCCCACTGGTTAAATATCTCACCAACCATTGGCTGGATTGGCATGGAATTTGGTACGGATATGCATGCCTCCTTAGGATGAATGTCTACTAACTTAACCATTGGCTGTAGACTCTTTTTTCTGAGTATTTTGGTCCAGATACCCCTGCAGAAACAGGAGATAAAAACCCTAAAACAAGCACGATCCAACCTCTCTCACTCACAATCTCTAGATGTTTCTCCGCCGATCCCTCCTATTCATAATATTTTGCAAGCAGCAAAGGCCTGAGATCTTTTCTTTTCAGTCAGCACAGAAACACAATCCCACATCAGGCTCATGTTGCCCTAACCTTCGTGAAAGATTTCTATCTCCAAGACAGCCAAGGAGCTATTTCTGGAAACGTGACTTCTGTCCTTTTGGTCTAAAACAAGTACAGTATGCCGTCTCTGGGAAGTTTATTACATTTAGATCCGGGCCAACTCAGCCGTGATTTCAGTTGAATATCAGTCGATATCAAGGCAAAAAGTTCATCCAAAGTTTAAGTTACTTGACAGTAACTCATGGTGCTGTAATCTGCTCTCTAAATGCTGCTATCCTCTAACTCTTACCAGACAAAACTCCTACCAAAAACACAACACCGCCTGAAGGCAGGCTGCCTGACAGGTTCATGATTCCCCCTCTTTTCCCAGAGTTGTTCTTATTACGGCATTTTCCATTCGGCAGCTGCAGACAAAGCCAAATCCGTGCTAAGTACTTGATTCATTGATTCACGGATGACCTGCATTCGCACATGTCCAAGAACCTTATTCAGCGAGATTTTTGTGAGACAGTAAGTCAAAAAAATAGCTTCAGGCTGGAGCTGAGGA
Source organism: Eleginops maclovinus (assembly GCF_036324505.1). Lineage (NCBI taxonomy): Eukaryota > Metazoa > Chordata > Actinopteri > Perciformes > Eleginopidae > Eleginops > Eleginops maclovinus. Next base: position 3,025,216 of record NC_086362.1, read on the forward strand.
AGTGGAACATCACTTATGCAGTTTCTTTGGTTTGTCTGTGGTTTTTAGATCTATAAAAGCAAGGATAGATCTTTCATTTAAAGCCAAAAACCACAGTCTTGTTCTCCAGTCAGACGGACAAAAGGACGGCCAACACTGAGATCTAAGGAGCAGTTGTTGTACACGAGTGGGTGGAAAGATAGAAAAAGATGGGAGAGATTAAAAGACAGCGGAGAAAGGAGTTGTTTAATTGGTACGGCAATGAGAGCTGACAGAACTGCAGGAGGGTCCTGTTACGGAGAGTTCAGAGGAGCACCAAGTGTGTGTGTGTGTGTGTGTGTGTCTGTGTGTGTGTGTGTGTGAGGCAGGAAATCATTGGAGTTGACACTAACAAGCCCTCCTTCTGCTGCCAGGACAAAGTTTGCCCATTCCCAGGGTTAGATCATGTAAGACCAACCCAGAACCCTCCGTCCAATAAACCACTGGCGTATCAGGAGGCATATATTTCTTGCAAACTCAAGACATATTTTGAGGAGAAAAGCCACATGCATTATGCCTGCATAAACACACACAATCAGCCTTCAAGGAGCATTACAAAACCAGTGTATTTTCACTAGCAATTAGCCTTTGGTGGTCAATTAAGCGGGATAAGATTGATGGTAGAATCCAATGTCAAACAGAGTGAAAAGTCCTAAAATTACAACCTTTTTAAGTGAGAATCTGGAATCGAAATTGCTTTTTTTGTTCATCAATTAATCAATCCACCTTTGTCAGCTTATGTGGGGACAATGGAAGATCAAAGGCTTTCAAATAACCCTATATAAGTTTCTCTTTCTCATTATTTGGACATTTGAAAGGAGTGATGCATTCAATTACTCCACTTGTTATGGAATTTGCTCGAGAACAATCCACTTAAAAGCCCGACTTTCCCTTAAACATATCTTAATTCCCCTTCTCTTGTCGACCCCCTACCTAACTCAAGGTCTATTTATGGCTCGAATGGGCTTGTTCCAGCTGTTTTTCTCCTACCTTTCCTTTGATACGACACACTTATAGAAAGTATGGAAAGGATTTGTTTTCCCGTGATGGGAGATTTTACAGGGCACACCTGAAATTGATCAAAAACGGATGTACGTGAAGGGAAGGATGTCTCGTTGCAGGGGTGGGGAACTTTCATTCTCCAATTCAATATACATTAAACCTTTATCCATCTGGTGACAAGACGTCATATGTGGGTAAAAGCTCATCCATTTGCCCCGAAGTCTGTATTATTTAACAAACACGTACTAAAAAGTAATTGGACTCTTATCCCGTGCCAGGGAACTCACATTCAGGTTCATCAAAACCACATTGTTAATCGTTTCGGACCATGGGGGAAGTATTATATCACTGATATAATCATTTTTATGTGAATTCATTGTAATTCTGGACTGATTAAAGGTCGGAAAGCTGATAGGGTGTGTCCTTTCTTTTTAATGTCCCACTGTTCCTGATTATTCAACCACAACTTTGTTTTCATAGTTGAACAATTAACCAATCCCCTGTGACTATTGTTAAAAAAAATCACCTTTTTCAGCTTCTTGAATGTTTTTTTCTGACATTTTAAACCAAGAAACTGATGAATTAGACGGGAAAATGTGTTCAATTGTTACGGTGTGTGATCAGACAGATAGTGACCAACACAATAACCCAGGTGCACCCGAGGGATCAGCTCTGATGACCAGATGTAGCTCCTCTATTAGCAACCTAAAAGTCCTATGAATGGCATTTATCAGCAGTTTGTAGCTCTGTTGACTGAGCAAACAAAGTGATACCACACACACACACACACACACACACACGCACACACACACACACACAAACAGCTGTAGTCACATCCTAATGAGCATTCCAACGCGGGAACGCAAATATCCTGTTTTCACGTGTCAAGCTGTGAAACCAAGGTCGTGTGAGTGTGTGTGTGTGGTAGGGCTGCATATCTGTACCCCATCAGATAACATGCATAGCCACACACACTCCTCTCTTCTCTGAACCCACACATAGTATCTCTCTTTATAGGGGAAGCACTTGAATCTTTTATCTCCTTCGACTTCATCTGATTTGTGGGGCGTTTTGTCACATTAATGACAGATGAAGACTTTAATGGGGTGCTTCATTTTTGTGGCTAGAAATCTTGTCCCAAGTTCAGGTTTAGAGAGGGAAACAGGAGCAAAAAGATGATGCATAGCTTATATGGCTAAACACAAAAGAGCTGAAACATCTTTACAGAAAACTGATCGATTTTGGAGCACAAAAAAAGAGTGTGTATTTTGGTTCCTCTGAATGTCTGATTGAAGTGGGAAAGGAGACAAATTCCACTTACCAGCACCTTAACTAATGAAGCTCTATATTTTGTAATAGTATATATGGTTTAATCTGTACCTACACCTAATTTATTCTGTACCTACACCTAAGTACACTTTGTAGTTTTCAAAATATAAGGTTTTTACGGCTTTTTGTCGTAAAATAAACGCCATGTTTTGTTAAACTCTAGCTTCTTAAATTCTTGACTTTCCCCTCAGCCTGCCCTTTTATGTTGCTTTAAGGCTTCAGAAAATAAAACCAACACCGTGCTACAGTATCACATACGGGTCTGCCTGTTCCCTGCCAACATCCAAACCATTTATTTAAAATAAGGAATATTCTAGATGTCACGGTTCATGGAAACTGAAGCTGATGTGTTTGGACACTTGCGTCGACTTGGAAATATGGTACCGTGGAGTCCATGAAGAGTTTAAAGATATTGGTATTCTTTGTTCCTACCTTTACAAATGAATTTCTGAGTCCAGGCAAAAGGAGCTTTTTCGGAGGGTAAATATAACTACTTTCAGGAATGATTAGGGAATTGTTCGAACAATAATTGAGACACAAATGGCCGGATCTTTTGCGTGCTTTGTCCAACACGTCTGTTACTCAGATATGACTCCGTTGACGTCGTGTTGGCCTTGTCTTCTTCGTTTACTCCTGAGGACACGAGGCTTAAAGCGCCGCCAAAAAACTGTCTTCCAGCTCCTCCCATCACTACGTACGTGTGTTTACAATGATGTTCATTTAAGCCTCTTGCTTTTCTCACAATCTGTTCATTTTGAGCGTTACACCCACGTAAACACCTCACACAACCATGGAGACATGCCCAGGGCCTGTTTAGACACACACACACACATACACACACACACACACACACACACACACACACACACACACACACACACACACACACACACACACACACACACACACACACACACACACACACACACAAACTCTTCTGCCAAAGAATGAGTCAACTTTTCAACTTCTACCTCATAAAAGAACAAAAAAAAAAGTGCTTGTGTCACTCCTGAAATATTTGTCCATCCCCTCGAGCCCTAAAACTGACTGTAACTCGATTCCAAGACTCGAACCATAACACACACACACACACACACACACACACACACACACACACACACACACACACAGAGCAGTTAGCGGGGGGGGGCAGGAGGTGAAAAGACAGGGAGAGGAAGATGTGATGGAGGGGGGGGAGTATGTATCTTGGCAAAGGAGTGTGGTGAGGGGAGGTTTACATAACTATATTAGGTGCTTTGAATTAAATCAAAATATTTGCTCTGAAGGATTCGATTTATCTCTTAATTGGTTTCTGATCATAAACATGTGTGTGTGCACCTGTGTGTGGACGACACGCACACACACATATTCCCTTGTTATGTCATCCATTGATTCTCGGACGCTGACCTCCACCTTCACCAGTAAAACCCGATCCAGTGTGAAACCCGGGGGGGTAAATATACAGCGTGGAGCCGTCTATACCGTTCTATACTGCGCTATAGGACCGAGCGGCAGAACATTTCTTGGCAACAACAGCTGAGGCCACACAGGGAGGGACGAAATGCTGTGTGTGTGTGTGTGTGTGTGTGTGAGTGGATGGAAAATACTTAAAATTTCTACCAGGTAACAATGTGATTAATTGAAGGAGCTTTTATTGTGGCTCACACGCTCCTTTGATTAGGAGTGGATGTCAAGTGGAGTAAAACCCTACCAAAAATAGACGAGGTTATGCAACGCCAGCTCTTTCAATTCAAGCAATATGTGGCCTTGTGTTGGAGACGCTCGCCATGATGCCAAGAGGTCCCTGTTTAGATTCTCTCTGAGGGACATGTGGTGCGTATTAGACGCCAATATCTCTCCTCATGATTCCCCTCTGGATCTTTATCAGACAGAAAAAACACCACAAAGAAATCGAGCTTTTTAACAGATTGCTTTTCTGCTTTTTCAACGGTGACATGACCACAAGTTGTTCCAGGACTTGTTGTGAGTTGGAAATTCAACTTTTGGATTATGGAATAAGTGTTGAAAAATCCTCTTTTCAAGGAACTGGACCTCAGGACTCTGTTGCCTTTGGGGCTTTTGAGATTTAATGTCATGGTGGTTAGGAGCTGAGGGTCTTCAATATGCCTGCTAAATGCCCCTGATTACCTAATCTACTTCCAAGTCTTTGACCTTTAACCTGTTGCTGCTGAACTCCTCTAATTCAATCTAAAAATCTGCCTGTGATTCTGATCTACGACACTGAAATTACTCCTGGGTTTCTGCGCCAACAGCACAAATTTCTGAGGCTTTTCCTAATCTGTCTGTGCTTGGTTTCGCTCCGTGGATATAACAAGGATCATAAATATAAAAACACACTTAAATCACACGATAACAGACGAGAAGTGGACATTTCTGGGGTCACACACTTGTCTACACACACCCTGACGAGCTCACACTTCCTTTGTGTGAACAGACCACACACATGCACACCCCCCCCCCCCACACACACACACACACACACTCCAGGGGGTTTGTTGCATGTAAGGGTGGTCAGATCTGGGAAGCCAAACAATAATAGAGCGGACCAGTGAAGTGTAGGGAATGGAATGCCAATCTCTCTCTCTCTCACACACACACACACACACACACACAGACACACACACACACACACACACACACACACACTCCCCAGATCTGAAATTTAAAGAAGTCACACAGAAGAAAGACGTATGTATGGTTGCTGAGACTGACTTTTTCCTTTGTTAATGACGCTGTAGATTATTTCCTGCATTTATCGATGTATTTCTTGGTAAAATGTGCAAAACAATAAGAAATGAAGCTCCATTACAGTTTCCTAAAGCCCAAATATCCAAAATATTACCGTCCAATATCCCAAAATGTTCATTTGAATTGTTTTTTTCGCCTCCAAAACCATTTAGATTGTTAAAACACACTTAAAGGCAAGAGGAAATACATTTTTTAAAAGATATTTGAAAAGGTCCTCACTTATTTCCTCTGAGGAAAGCTTGTCCACGTCAACCTCCGTCCTGTTTGACATTCACCGACACAAAGCATATTTATGTATAACGTAAACACCCCATCACAAATCAGCCGAGGCAGCAGCTTCTGTTTACATGTGTGTTTGTGTGTGTGTGTATGTGTGTGTGTGTGTGTGTGTGTGTGTGTGTGTGTGTGTGTGTGTGTGTGTGTGTGTGTGCATGTGTGTGTGTGTGTGTGTGTGTGTGTGTGTTTGTTTGTGAATGCCGAAGCACTGAGGCGACACCGGAGCGTTCCTCATTGTGCCGTTGTTCATTGTCCCGACCGTCTTTTTGTCTTCACCGGGCTGGCATGGGTCGATTCAAAAGAAGGGCCTGTTTCCAGATTAAAAATAGCCGGCCTTCTGCATGAGAACCGGGGGATTCCCCCTCATGCTGATACTCAGCTCTGTGTTTTTCACTTTGGGGCGAGGCTGCAGACTCAAAGCTGTGGCTAAGACTTTAAACGTCCTAATAAACAGATATATGAAGTTATTCTCCGACCCATAAAGTTTAAACAGACGTCTGTACGGCTGATCTGCTGGGACTGGATCGTTGCTTCCTTTGATATCCTTTACCTCTCACGACAAGAAGGCCATAAAGATAAGGAACCAATGGTGATAAGATCTGCCGGTTCTCCTGACACAATGTGGATACAAAGCGTTTGATTTAAATCAGTTTTCATCCTCTATCTGTTAATATAACATGTCCAAATGTTCCTCCGATGATCCAAGCCAGACGTGTCCTTGCTATTGCTATCTCCAAAAAGCACTTCAAATAGGGTTTTAACGGACAGTCATCGATCATTTCATAAAGAACAACTTGTATTTCTGGTATGTTAAGCCATTTGTAGCTATGTTTCCACTCCTTAACTCTATTTAAACCACATCTGCACTTGAAGATAAAAACAATGACGGGTAGTCAACAGAGGATACCTGGACGGTTGTTTCCCGGTGGCATGCACTGAGTCACCATCATTATGGGTTCATAAAGGCTTAAAATGAAATGTGTCATCCGATCGAAACCGACTCCAGCAATATGACAAGCCAAGGCTCAAAGGAAAGTATATTTTGTATTCCTTTGTACGTGATCATTTAGAATAAGCCTCCCAATATGATATTTCTACTCAAAAGACTCTGAATCATCCCTAGTTTCCACTTATCGCTCATTTCCTTCATCTGGCCCGTCAGAAAAGCCCAGATGTGATCCTCTCCTCTCCAAACATGTGCCCCTCACACTGAGCCCCTGATGAATATCCATCTTCTCTACATGAAAGGAGCAGCGAGCTTCAAACAGGACCTGTATACCTGCTGTGTGATGGAAGATTGTAGCTGTGAGAGCATTACGGAAACTCAGATGTCTGCTTACTCTCCAGAGGACATTTAGCGTTGTCAGCCAAGGAAAAGTGTGCCAGAGATGCCTCTCATGTGGAGATGCACAGTGAAGCAGTTTCCTCTCGCCCCAATAGAAAAGGAGTCGCGTTACAGTTTAAGGAGGCCTCTCGCTGGAATTCAGACATTCATACATCAGATTCAACCTTCATCCCTGCAGGTTTTCCATATCCTGTCGACCTCACGTTAGGATTCAGTAGTGTGTGTGCCTTTTAAATCACCATGCCTTACACCAGATCCCTACCAGAGGAAGGACGAGATGTAATACTGGAGCTCTCCCAGGTTTTCTCTGCCTCTCCACACTCAACATAATACAACACAGATGAAGACACGCTTTGAAAGTCGCTGAGTTAACTAGTCAGTGTGTGTACTTTCCCCTGCTGGGACTCACTGAACAACATCTCAATGACAGCACGTCGCACTCACTCAGAGGTGACAGCAGCAGGAAAACACTCCAAAGATTGTAGGATATGTAATAGTCGCTTTTAAAGGTCTGGACAGCTGAAAACTAGCAACAGGCACAGTAGTATCACCTAATTCCAGGGGATACAATGGTTTTAAATGAATCCCCAGGGGGGTTATTACCCCAATTGCGTATTTCACCTCTACACATGACATCTGTAACCTGCTGCAAAGCAATCTACGGACTATTTCTGCCCAAATAGCTACAGTATGTACATTAAAGCACGCAATTGTGAGCCATTTAGCTAGATAAACGCTGCCGATCAGACAGACAGACAGACGGCTAATTTTCTCTCTTATAAAATCCAGATTTCCTTGTTAAAAGTCCTGCCAGGAAAAGCTGCTTTCCCAGTTAGAAACTTCGCCAAAACTTCTAAAATAAATGATTTACTACACTAACAAACGTTTCACTTCATCCAAAAGCACTTATATTTGAAATGTGCTGTGTTTTTATACCATCCATAAAACATTTAAGGTGCATATGCGACATTCAGCTGTGATTTTAAAGTCCATTTAAATACGAAACAGCGACTTTTCTGCAGGATTACATCGTAAATGGACATGTTCAGGCAGAGAACATGTCAGAAACTTCTTCCAGAAATGCACAATATAAAATGCAGCTGTGATCCAAACTCCCCAATGAAATACAGCGTCTTTCCTTACCTGCGATATGGACATGTTCAGGTAGAGGAAGAGCCCGGTGGTGGAGGCTATCTGCAGCACCACCACCACGATCACCACCATCGCTACCCAGGTCTTGGAGGGTGCTTCCCGGCGCCGGGGCGCGCTGGGCCCGGCGGCCGGCACCATCATGTAGGTGGTGGACTCGCTGCTCACAGACCTGAAATAATCCTGGTGCTGCTGCTGTGCGCTCGGAGTGGCCATGGCATTCCCGACGCATGAGCAGACATCAAACCGAGGGAGCAGCAAAACACACACAGCCCTCCACAAGTGAGCAAAAGTTAGATTTCCATGCGTCCGGGGTGGTGGGGGGGGGTGGGGGGGACTAGAAAGGCATGTGGTGCAGCCCGAGCAGCCAGGAGAGAGGAGAGACCGACCGGGAGCTCGGATCTGACTGTGGTACTGCTGCTGGAGGAGGCAGCGATAGACTGCTGGGCTGAAACCGAGAGAGAGCAGCAGAGAGGGGGCAGGCTTAACCTTTTCATCACCCTGGAGCTATGGAGGAATGCTCTCTCTCTCTCTCTCTCTCTCTCTCTCTCTCTCTCTCTCTCTCTCTCTCTCTCTCTCTCTCTCTCTCTCTCCCCCACTCTCTCTTTCTTAAAAAGGGATAGGAACAATGTGTCGAATTTTTGTCGAATGACTCTTCATTTGATTTACTGTACTGCTCGACTTTAAAACCCATGCAAATGTGTTTAAAAAATCTGAAAAAATAAGGACGAGTAAGAAAGAGACACTTAACAGATTTTATTTGCTTTCAAATTAAAAATAATGTTTAAAAAAAGCATTCTTAGTCTGCATTTCAACTCTATTTGACTCATTTTCCTTTGGCACAAATGTAAAGTCTTTTGTTAAATGACTTTTATTTGCTTTATTATTATTATATATATTTATACTTTTTTTTTTAAGTCTGAAAAATATAAAAAAGAGGCAGAAGAAAGAACAATATGAGTGTTTTTTTTTAGGATTTTATTTGCTAAGTAGTCAAATTAAAGCTCTCCAACTTCCCGAGCTGTGGGAACACAAAGATGAGACCTCACAGGGAAATGACTACCTATAGATTGTATTGCCTCTATCCTGTATTAAATCACAGTAATGCATAGCGCGGAGTCTCTAGATACAGAACAGTATTTTCTCAGGCGGACTCAGTGTTTACACTTCAGCTCTAAGAAAGGAAAAGATGAATGGCTGCTGTTAAATCTGCAAATACTTTGGACACATATAGAGCTGGGAATGAGGAGCTTTGGTCTCCCTCCTCTGGCAGAGAGAGTTATTACCAGAGAAAGCCACAAAGACAGATGAAATATGAGGTCCTGACTCCAGCTGTGAAGCCAAATCCGGCTGGGGTGTTACATTTGGTCAGGGGGATAATTGCTGCTTCTCTGACCCCACTTATTTTAAACTTTGGATCATTTTGCATGGTTGTGACGCTTTCAAATTGTCTAAACCTGCCCCGAGATAGCAAGCAACGGTGTGATAAATCTCGTGGTCAGCCCACTGTTGAATCCAGTGGACCGAACAACAGCCTTTCCTTTGTTTCCGTTGGTGCGCTCCAGACAAAAGGGTCCCAAGTCAAGCCCCCCTCGAGCAGAAAAACTGCACTGTAATCCACCTGGGGGCCCGCACCAGATGTGAACGCCACATGTTCCTCTGACAGCAGCGGAACAAGACGACGAAATGTGGACTGAAATAAACACAATTTCAGGTGAAAGGAGAGTCACATATTTCCGCTAGAATTTGTTTCAGGTCTGAGGCAGACTCCTCGAGGGCAGATTCTGTCACAAGGTCTTTGTCTGGAGGATATTTCAACATCTCGAGGTCACTAAGTTCACCTGCACTGATGCCTCGAGCCAAACACTTGCATAATGAATCCCAGTGAGGGGTGCAAAGGAGGTAATACTGACTTGAATTGGTTTGTAGTCGCAAGTTTTCCAGATGATATCATCAAACCACTCAAGGTTTTCCTCCTGAATGAGAGAAACAGAGGGGTCAAAGCCAGAGATGTTGGTATGCCTGGTGCAAATAGGCAAGTATTAGCATGTATAACGCTGAGTAAAGGTGGTAAAAGTGGTAATTGCCGTCATTTTTAACAAAGGTAGAAGTGTAAAGTCTCTTGTGAGTCATTCCTGAAACAGAAAAGTTGAGTCGCTAATCCCACCTCATTCAGATTTACGATTTTAGAGCCAGTAGCCAAAGGTACCCTAAAATTAAGCCTTTAAACGCAGTAGCCAGATACACTGAAGGTAAAGGAGTATGAGACCAGGGTCAAATGTCCGTCACGATCTGCTATTTTATTACGTATGAAAAGTCAGGCGAAGAAACACGCTTCTTTTCTGGCTCCTGTAACATTAAAAACTGGAAGCTGAAACAGCATCAGTTGGGGAGACACACTGCTTACGGGGGAAAAAATGCAAATTAAAAGAAGGGCACTACTTTCCCTAAGGTTCAACATAACAAAGTACAATTAGGAGAAGCTAAAACTTTTAAAAAATGAACTTAAGTGTCATCAAAATGCTGTGGAGGACAACAACACAAAGGACAAATGATGACACTCCCTAATATGATATGGAGAAGCTGAGCAATCTAAAAAGCAGGTTGACTAATATGCGTGCTTGAGAGGAAACAAAAAGCTGAAATTATGCAAGAAATACTTCAACCCCCCGCTGGATTATTGAGAAATTGAATGTCCTGCCTTCGAAACCAGTATTTTGCAATACAAGTTGCTCTGATCTACATTTTTTAATGGGATCAAAAGATTTCATGTACTGTAGAAATATGTTGCAAACCTCAGCTTTATGGAGGGGTTTAGTGTATTTCTGCTCATTATTTGAGCTTTTATGGCCCACAACTGTCCTGCAAATCCCTTAATCATCAGCCGAAAGACAAAGCTGGTGAACACCATGGAGTATTGAGACGCTAAAGAGCAAGAGAGCCGGTTAGAGCCAGAAAACAGACACAAGAACAAGGATAAAGCTAATGCTAATGCTGCTACGTCACATTTCTGCTTAAAACGACTTTTTAAGGTGAAACTATGGGGATGTTGTGCTGCTCCCAAAGCCAAAAAGCCACCCAAAAACTGTTAAAATGTTAAATATAAAACATTTACAGCTTACAGTACATTGCTACAAGTTGTATGGTATCAAATGCTTGGTTCTTATTCTGTTATTTCAATCAACAAAAACCTCTAATGTCTGAAAAATGTTGAAAAAAACTAGGAAAAAGTCCAAGAAAATGTGCGAAAAGATTGAGTAAATGTACCAGAGATTAGCCAAAACCCAATTCAAAATGACTTTGTACTCTTGCAAACAGGATATGTAGTTGGTGTAATGTCCCCCTCCTCCCTAGCTCCATTAAAGTGATTATTATGGGATATAGAAACCCTCTGCTCTACATCTTGTCATCATGCCTCCTCCCTCAGTCTTGCTCTTTTTTTTCTTGGCAGCCAACCACCTGACATCACAACAAGCGTTTCTCCAGATGTGTGTGTGTGTGTGTGTGTGTGTGTGTGTGTGTGTGTGTGTGTGTGTGTGTGTGTCCTCTGACTCCCCAGCTGTCCACCGAGCCCTGCAGTTTATCTGTGTGCACGTGTGTGTGTGTGTGTGTGTGAGTGTGTGTGTGTGTGTGAGTGTGTCGGCCGGTGAGCGTCCCTGCGGTGAGAAAACATAATGGTGATCAGCGTTGGGAGCGGAGAGTCCAGTGTAAGCATTCCTTGACGTATCATGTATCGGACCCAGAGGGAATATCACACACACTGTGGCCCGGGCAACGTGTGTGTGTGTGGGGCTCTGATTGTGTGCACGTGAGGCTGAAATTAACAGCTAGGCTTTGTGGAATTCAGCTAAAAAAATACTCACTTTTCTCACCTGCAGAAGACTCATTTCACTTAATATTTAAACAGCTATGAGAGGGAACGTGTTTCATTTCTGTTGGACAAGTTCAAGGAGTTTCCAGAATGTTTTGGGGTCGAAAAAGCTTTGAAATCCAGGATCTTTAATGGACTTCCTGGATCATATTTCATGCTTCTCCCTCTGTTAACACCCAGTTAGTTTTTATTTAGCTAACAGATGCTAATTAGCAACCAAACAGAACATTTTGTCTTCTCTAACGTCAACATTTTGATCCAGCGATGGCTCCAGATTAAGGGCTAATGCATCCCCAAAATGATTACAAATCATGAGGCGTCTGTGTCAAATTATCCGTGGCAATCCGACCGACAGTCATTGAGACATTTCACTTAAAAACCGCAAATGTGAACCTCATGATGTTGCAAGAGGAAACTTTTAGGGCTCACTTAATGCTGCAGGAGTCATCCTCTCTGGACCATCGAAGAGGGGTCATTGTGGAGCCAAGCTGTGAGTCAATCAACAGCCATACATACCATAAATACGATCTTGTTCTGTGTCTGTAGTCTAAATGGATTGCAGCCTTTGTATACAGATGTTATTCGTTTACTTGTTTGTCCTTTTGTTGTCCCGCCCAGATTGAGCCATCAGTGACACACACTACCGATTGCGCAACACTGACTATCTGCACGTTCATGCAAACATAAACTAGCAAACATTATCTCCCATCTTAAAAGTGTCTGCAATAACAGATGACATAAACACCCTTTATTCAAAAGCATTTCTGTCATTGATTTTGGCATTTTTTATGACTGTTTTGTGGCAAGCTTGAATCAAACGAGTCTCAATGGCTCCTCTTTTCTGCTCTCATCTCAGTCAGGAAGAGAGTTTCTTTCAGCCAATTTTTCACCCCGAATGCCACCATTCAGCTCCGTCCAGGGGAGGATGAATCACTGGATCCAGGAAGGGTTTTTTTAAGAGGATGACAAGGAGAAATAACCTAATAACTTCCCGGCATCAATTATAAAGCGGTTCCCTTTGTGGTGGGGGATGCATTTTCATTATAAGCGCAATAAAGTTCAAAGATAAAGTCTTTATTCTCAGTATTTACGAGCAAACAAAAAGAGCTATTTACAAGACACATTCAGAGATCTGGCTTGAGTATTTAAAGCAGTTTGTTTATCGTATACCATACTATAGTTTATATCCAATAGTTGATAGGTAATACCCAAGGTGAGCCTCAGTGACCTATAGAAACTCAGGCCCATTACTCCTGTGACGCCATCTACAGGACATTTATGGTTATAGTTTTTGGATCTGAGTCAAAAGTACATAAACACCTCTTAAGAGTTTCCCTCCCAATGTTCTTTTTCTTAATTTTTTATTCATCTTGGACTGAAAACCATTACCCTGTAGCCTCTATAATCTACAGCTGTGTCAGATTTAGTTTTAACGACGAGTAAAGCATCTTTTTGTTGGATCTCTGCTCCGTTTAGGTCATAAATAAAGGCTATATTTCACTCCAACTCCAACCTGGATGAGCTATACCTGAACTACATATGGAAATAAGAACAATATCATCGCAGTAAATCACATTGTGTGTGTGTTTCTACGCCATAAACCACATTAAAATACTACACAAGTGTTTTAGCTTCATCAAGGGAGGAGGTGATGATGGTTTCGGCCAGTTGTTGGGCGAGCACATGCAGATCATTATCGTCGGCCATCTTTTCTCCGCTCAACATCCAGTCAATGATGCCGCATGAAAGAGCCTCCGCAAAAGCCTCCATCTCGGCTCCATGTTGAGCTCCTGCTGCCAAGTACTCTCTCGCCAAGTCCTCCGTGGACAGCGAGTGCATCAGATGCTCCATCAACTCCACCTCGTTGGGGTCCGAGTCTTTGAACTTGGGGGTAGTGGGAGGAGGCGAAGGCAGGAAAACGTTCGCCAAGCCTCCTTTGAGCTTCCTGTCGAAACTTTGTCGGTTCCTTTCCAGCTCTGGGAGGAGAGGCGTGGTCGGAGGGGCGTCGGGGTAGTCGAGGGAGCCCACGACGGGCAGCCCGGACTGGGACAGAGGCGGGCAACAAGGCTGGGGGTCTCCTTCTGTCATTGTGGATTCATTCAATAAAGACGGATTCTTAACGTGTCTGCCATACACCTTCACCCCAGTTGATCTCTCGGAACAACCTCGGTGGTCCTCGATGTTTCTACAAACTTCTCTCGGATCGACCCCCGCTGAGGACGACATGCAGTCCTCCTCCTCGAGCTCCACCATTTCACTTGGCTCACAAAAGACCGGATTATGTTCCCGGCCATGTTTTGGGCGAACTCTTCAAGAACCCCGATGTTTAGGCTGCTTCTCTTGAGGTCCCCCGGAGTGGGCTTTGGCACCCTTAGATCTGCACTCACTGCCTGCATCGGATCCTGTATGGATGAGAGCAATACTTTTAGTGAAATTGAAGTTAAATGATTGCATTTTCTGGAGCTCAAAAGTACCAGAAAGAGTCCAAAGATGGTTTGAACCGTTGCCTACTTTCTATGATTAGCTCATTTATTTAAATTACATGCGTGCGTGCCAACATGTTTAGTCATAGCCAGGCAGAACATAAATATACCCCCTAAATGGTGCAGGGTTTTCCCTTTAGTCTATTCATACATTCCTCACCTGTTTCAGATTAGAGAAGGGGAAGATAAGCTACAAAGGAGATGAGTGTTTGTATAAGAAAATGGCAAAAAAGAGAGAGTAATCAGGCCTGAAAACACAGCAAAGACCGAGCAGAAAGTTCCCTTCGAGGGCCTCAGATGGAAAGTCAGATTGAGGCCTCGAACCACAGCCACAGGAAGTCACAAGCAGGAAGTCTTTATTTTCTGAATTGGCGCAAAAACTGTTCTGGGGTCCGGAGCGTCTACCTGACCTTTCTTCCTCTAACCTTGTTTTTGCATCTGTATTTAATACACATAAAGCTGTGTACATTTCAAGTGGAGAAATGGATGAACACATCTGCATTTCAACAGCATGATCAGACAACGCTTCGTACTGATGGTTAGAAAAAGGGTCTGTGTTCGTCTGAAGCAGAGTTTATCTAAAAGAATAAGCTGACAGTGAACTGTTTTTATTTTTGAAATATCTTGGAAACTCAGTGCTACCACTGCTCTCCATGGCTCTGATTCACAAACCTCCTAACTCAACTTCATATCGAGGTTGATAAGTTGGTTGTATTTTACATGGAAAAAATGCTGCTCCAAAATCTAGTCACAAAATAAGATGTTTTTGCTTATGTAAAACAAAATCAGCCAATAAAGGTGAAAATGTGCGGGGTAAGTAAGATTTCTTGAGGGATATTTAGATAAATCGGATCTATTAATTATCTGGGTAACTTATTTTGAACTATACTTTACCAGGATTAGGAAAGGTTGTGTTACCAAATGCTCAAAGGTTGTCCGTTTTCTCATGTTAGTTTGTGATTTTCCAATTAAAATGTGATTTATTTCTTGAATCAAGATGATCCATCTTTAGAAATACCACAGGAGCTTCAAATAACTTCTGAAACACAAGATGTTTTTGTAAAGACATACTGTTACTCACAAATATACTTCCTACAGTGTAGAGAAGCAGACGAGGCAGACAGTAATGTGACACTGAACAACTTCCTTATCTACCTCTCTGGTTCTAAAAGTACTACTGTAGTTGACTGAATGTGATGTGAAAGGACTTAATCTGGTTAATTTGAGGTCATTTTGCGATGAAAGTAATGGTTACATTTACCCTGGTTAACGATAATTTGATGCAGATACAAATATATATTTTTTAAATTGGACTCAAATCAGGATTTTCTTATGACCACACTCCATGTGGTAATGGTTTCCTCTGTTAGCCAAACACACTCAGACAGTTTCTCCCTCCTCTCCAAGAAACCCTCTCAGTACAGCCAAAGCAAATGGCGCTCCCGATGAATCCACTGCAGTCCCATTGTGTGACAAACTTTATACGACGTGTCACAGGACAAGGCTGCCATGAGTGGATCACGGTTCAATACGGTCAGAGCCCAGAGAGGAGGACAAGATAGAGAATGAAGCACAGATGTGGAACAAATTACAGCTAAAATAAAGAATGTGTTCCATTGGCGGTCGGATATCCTGATGGGCAAAGACAGGCTTCTTTAAACATCTTTGATTATAATGGTACGACCCGACACACCTCGCTCTCTCCAACATCCGACCCAGTTTATACAAAAAGCTCCAACACAATGGAGCCTCAGTTGACCCTTTTAATACACCGTGTTTCCTCCACACCCATCCAAATCCACAGAGATAGCCTTCTGGGTGGGAGTATTTAGAGTCTTGTAATCCCTTTTTGGGATTAATAAAATAAAACACCAAGAAGTCTTCCCATTCTATCATCTTCACTTGTTTTATAATGCACGGAAAGAGTTAAGCCACCAAAAATTGGACAGATAGCACGAAACAGTCAAATATTTAAAGGTTTCCGACCCAAAAAGAGGCTCAGATATAAACTTGCTTCATAAAACATTCAGATAAATGAAGTATGACCCATAAGAAAAGGGCAACTGCTGATTTACTGTGATACCTGGAAAGACAGAGAAGGCATCTCCAGGGCCAAGCGGGTGAGATTAGAGCCAAGCGTTACATAAATGTACCCAAAAACCGAGATACAGGAAACACCAGGACGCTTTTAATGCCTGTAGATTAACTCACCAGCTGGTAAGAAGGGGCGACAGTTCACCGTTTACTGTCTGTGGTGCGAATGAGTTCATACGGAAATGCTTTGACAGATGAGCTCACCCACGTCCTGTGTGTGTGTGTGTGTGTGTGTGTGTGTGTGTGTGTGTGTGTGTGTGTGTGTGTGTGTGTGTGTGTGTGTGTGTGTGTGTGTGTGTGTGTGTGTGTTGCAGCTGTATACCTTTATAGGAAATGACAAGTGTACGCTTCGCAAAATGACGAAGGAGAAAGTAAGGCGCCACACATTCACACCGGTAACTTCACCAAAAATAATTTGTAGTGTATGTCCTGTGTGGTTTGACTCCAGTTTCAATTGCATGACAGCTGATCATGTGTGTGTGCTCTTCTCTGAGATGAGTTACGTCCATGACGCCCTTTATGTAAAGCCCAAACCCCACCTGGTGAACAGCAAATCCTGAGCGTTATGAAGCAATTCAGCACAGCTCTGATGGAGACGTATAACAAGCTGCTCTCATGTGGAAGCGCTTCGGATGAGGTAAACGGGGAGTGGAGGTGAAATAGAGCGGTGTTGTAAGATGACATGTCCCTCTGAAGACTTCATTATGGGACGGTATGTTCTGCGGGCCTCAAACGCTGCAGGTATTGAGATGTTCCAATAAAGAGATCGTGGGGTTGACTTTTTTAAAAGGGCCCAGGGACTCGTTTTGTTGCGCAAGCAGAGGTGGAAGAAGGATTCAGATGTCCTGCATGTGAAATCTTACTTAAGTAAAAGTGCAAAAGCATTATCAGCTGAATGTACTTAAAGTTTAAACATGTGAAGTAACTATAGTGCAAATAAAGGGCCTTTAAATGTGTGTGAATAACTATCCTTATGTATGTGATGTTTCTACATAGTATTGCTGTTTGTACCAATGTAGACAAAAAAGGTTCAGACTTGAAATTTGGAAAGTGGACTGCTACTTGGAGAGGTCCCAGTTCACCTCCTAGGCCCTGCTGTGGTGCCCTTGAGCAAGGCACCGGACACCTCCAATCCCCCCTCCCCATTGCTCCCCGGGCGCTGCACGATAGCTGCCCACTGCTCCTAGTACTAGGATGGGTTAAATGCAGAGGACCAATTTCACTGTGTGTGCTCTGCTGTGTGCATGTATGTAAAATAATGAGGGTTTCATCCTCCGAATCTATCTAATGTCCGAAAACAATCATAAAAATCATCTTTTGTTCGAGTTACGCTTAATAACCTTTATTCCCATGACTCAGACGAGTACCACAGCTGAATCTCCCTCACTGCTGGCTGCTGGACGGGCGTTAGCTGCCAGCTTCCCCCCAGTGTCCATCCTGACCCTGCGCTCTGGTTGCACAGTGTTCTGACTCTGTTATCCAAACTGTTGCTGCAGTAACTGTGTGTTGCTGAGGCCCCAGTAGGCCCGCCGTGCTCCTTCTGCTCCAGATCAGGAAATACTTGTCCGAGTGTCAGTGAGCTCATTGCTCAACGTGATCATTTAAATAGATTTTAAGGGTCATTTCATCCCCCTGTGGCTTTCCTAAGAAAAGTTATTACATGCTAGACCTGCATCACACAAGGGCACATAACAAAATAGAACACTTAATGTCTTATTAAAGTGGGAAACGATCAGTTGCGGTTTAAAATGGGATGCCTTGTGGACTCTTTTGCTTAAAATAATTGGGTATTCATGTATTGATCATCTGTACTGGAAGGGTTGTGAATGCACATTTAACAGATCGGAGCATTGAGATCTCCTTTTTTTAAATGGTAACAGAAATGCAATCAAAGGAAAAGGAAGTCATCTTAGGGAAAATGCTGTAAAACAATACATTTCCTGCCCAGGGCATTATAAGATATTACATTTAAACCATCATTTCTGCGGGTTTTTACATCTTTAAATGTGTTGGTTCTAAAAAACGCGGGGTAAGGGGTATTATTATTTAACAGTGCATGCATGTTCTGTTGTGTATTTGTGTGTGCTAGTGTGCAGATCATTTCTATTACTCCTGCAGGGTATATATTTAATAAAGCATTAAGATCAGTTCATGCAAAGTAAAGTACAATTACGCTACAAAAAAATAAATGCATGACTGCACTTGTTTATTTACATATATATGTCACTTCACGTGTATGTCTGGTTTGAGATAATCCCCATCAGTTGCTTCAATCATGGGGGAAACATCATTAAAATCTCTGCGGTTTAAAATGCTATGGGTTGTTAGGATGTTTGAAAATCCACTAGGGTTCGTTCGATTTGTTTTCAATGAAGCTAGGAGGGCGGGGTTCTTCATAAACTCACTTTTAAATGGAGAATTCATCCTTCTAATTTTCCAAGATATTACTTTATAAAATATGTAAAATATAATATGGGAATATATACGTTTATAATGATATATTTCTTAACGTTTGATAGACAAAACAATCGTCGGGCGGAACTGTTACTACAAAACCAACGCTTCTTCGAAACGGCATCCCTAGCGAGTATCTGATTGGTCCACCCGCTCAAATTCCAGCCAATGAGAAAGAAGCGCAGCAGATTTGGATCGTCAGCTGAATCACTTTTGTTTGAGCTCTCGCCCCTGAAGGACTACAGCAAACCTGGACTATTTACAAGAGATAAAGAAGCTGTTTGCGGTGCTTATTGCTTTTAAACAAAGCCACTGAATCCACACGAGACGGAATTGTTAAACACGGTAAGATACAACTATAATTTAGACGCCTAGTCACGTGTGGAAACCCCACCCGGTAAACACAGAATTGCATAGGCTGTGTTAAGCTAAACCGGGTTTGCAGCTTTTTCCTCTGACGGTTCAATATTAAACATTGCACTGAATGCCGCCTTATTTTCTCTTTTCAGACCAACCCGCCTTTTTTTGTATTTGGCAGTTCAAACGGTGCAGAGTTTGTTCGGATAAAGGTTCAGCCATGCCGGTAGTAAGGGGGAAGAAACCCGCAGTGACTGCTGGGACAAAGATACCCAAACTGAATGCAACAACGAGTGAAAACCAGGTAAAATGTGCATCTGTATTTGCTTAAATAACCCTCTTTCCTGCAGGAGAGAGGCTGTAAACAAAGCCAGCATCGCAGCAGATGTTTCCTGCAGTTTGCATGACTCCTGCAGGGCAATTTTTTAAATGACGTGAAATGCAAATCCAATATCTGATGTGTGCATGCACGGGATGTGCTCCTGTGCTTATAGTCCCCTGTGTGTTTGTGTGTTGCAGGAGGAGGGCCCCCAGGTGAAGAGGGCCTCATCCCCTCCCCATGGAGCCCCAAAGAAGAGGACTGCTTTCATTGACATTACAAATGTAAGTCTGGTCTTCCAGGTTTGAGGTGGAGAGACAGCATTCAAAACGAAGGAAGCTCTGCATTCAAGACTGTCTTTCCCACTTTGTGCATCATACAGTTGCAAGAGTAATCTGTTATGGTGCATGGGTGAAACAGGCCTTTGGTCAACCTCTCTACACCCAAGTATTTCTTTTTTAATACGAAAATACAGTGCTCTTGTAATAAACACACTCAGATGATATTTAACATGTTGTTTTCGCCCACAAACTCAAACAGTAGCAGGAATACAGGAGGTTTTACTGTCTTGTGTCAGCGCTAAACATTGAAAAAGGTTTGGAAATGCTGCATTCAGTCACTTCTGACTTGGATAGTACTTTTAAATACAAAGAATCGGATCAGATTTTCAGCAGAGCTCTTACTTACACACGTTCCCTGTCTGTAGTTCTGCAGAATATCTCTTCATAAACCGTCCAGGATCGATTGTTTTTCTTTAAATACAAGGGCAGAAAAGCCATTTTTATGTGAAGGAAAAAACTCACCCCTCTTCCATCATTGTGTCTGACTGTGATGCATGGAATTTAGTCATCTAACTCCACCACCAATCTGTACTGCTCACATATGGAATTTACTCCTGACTGAGACTTGTATGTCATATTTGTAGCTGAAAGTGTCCCTCTGCTCTACATCAAATCCAACCATTGCGGCACTCATCAGGTGGTTAAGTGTGTCAGCGCGGCTCAAAATGGATTTATCACACTCTGTATTCACTTCACCTGGAGTGTGTGTTTAGTGGGAGAGTGACACTGCATCCGTGGGTTTTGAATGAAGGTGTCACTGTGCTGGCGGTAGTTCTCCACTGTGGTGTGAATCGATGCTCTCTGCACCTCACCTCGGTGTGAAACCAGCTCCACGTTGTGAGATTTACAGCCCGGTTTTGGCATCTGTGAAGCGGACCCAGTCAGGGATGCCCAAAGTTGTGATATTTCATCCTAAAGAAGGACGCTTTTTGAGAGACTTTAACTCTCCTAACATCTCCTTGACTGTTCCCAGGCTCATAAGGTCACGCTCAGCCTCCCAGGGAGGAAGAAGAAGAATGCGGGGAAGAAGCAGGTGAAGAAAACAAGCGCTACCTCCGTGTCGTCGAAGAATCATGCCAACCTGGAATCATCGTTGCCCGAGAGCTCCGAGGGGACGTTGGTGGTGAAGGAAGAGCAGACTTATGAAGAGAAGGAGCAGCAGGAGGATGCAGCAGCTCCAGTAGAAGAGCTGGAGGCTGCTGCTACTGCGCCCCCCACTGCCCAGGAGGTGCCGGCACACCTCCAGAAACAACAAGTGAGGGGACTCAGAGAAGCTTTGGACCTGTACACATGTCTGTAATGGGTCAGCTCACTCAACTGTTCTCTGATCTTCAGATCCCAGAGGAGTTTGACATCGACTCGGAGAACTCTGAAGACTGTTACATGTCTCCCGAGTACGCCAAGGACATCTTCGACTACCTCAAACAGAGAGAGGTGAGTAAACAGTGCAAGCTACACTCACATTTTGAGAATTTGAAGTAGCTTTTGGCTCTGAAAGGTCTTCTTCTTGGGATCAAAGCCTGAATGCAAAAGGTAACCCCCCCCCCCCCCCCTCGTGTTTCATGGTATGCAGGAGAAGTTTGTCATCTGTGACTACATGCCCAGTCAGCCCAGCCTCAACACAGAGATGAGGGCCATCCTGATCGACTGGCTGGTGGAAGTACAGGTGAGTTTTCCTGCTAAAGTATTGTGCACCTGCAGGAATAACAAATGGGGAAGTGAGTGAGGGAATCTGTTTGAAAAAGCAAAGTAAAATCATACTCTTTAAACTGCATGGGGTTCAAATAAACTGCAGATTTAAGCGTGTAATTACAAACATCATTCCCCACTCAGCTGGAGGCCAGAAACCAAGTGACATCAAAACAGTGTGTGTGTCTTCATCTCACACATGCTGCTTCTCCAGTTTCATTTCTCTCCTGTTTGTGCATTATTTGACCTGACTGTGTGTGTGTGTGTGTGAGCAGGAGAACTTTGAGCTGTACCATGAGACCCTGTACCTGGCTGTGAAGATGACGGACCACTACCTGTCCAAGACCCCCGTCCACAGGGAGCTGCTGCAGCTGGTCGGCTCCACCACCATGCTCATCGCCTCCAAGTTTGAGGTAAAAACACACAAGTATTTACTCATAAATATATATGAAAAAGTTTATCTAGCATGCCCAGTGGGTTTGATTTGGAAAGAATGAAGCTAACATGGAATGCAATTCAAATAATCGAGGAAGTCGAACATGCCATGCTCGCAGAATTAACCCCAGGACTTTGAATATCCCAAATACAATAAGGGAGGGAGTTTGCACGTGTGTAATGCTTTATTCTGACCGCCCTGCAGGAGCGCAGTCCCCCCTGCGTCGACGACTTCCTCTACATCTGCGACGACGCCTACAAGAGGGAGGAGCTCATCTCCATGGAGGCCAACATCCTGCAGGCGCTGTCCTTCGACATCAGCATCCCCATTCCATACCGCTTCCTCAGACGCTATGCCAAGGTGTGTGTGATGTTTCCATCTCTTCCCTCAACTGGCAAAGACATCAGCTTGCTCCTCGCTAACCTGAGTGTTTGTGTGGTGCTCTCTCTCTCTCTCTGCAGTGTGTGAACGCGGGGATGGACACGCTGACCCTGGCGCGGTTCTTCTGTGAGATGAGTCTGATGGAGATGGAGCTGGTGGCGGAGAGAGGCTCGCTGCTCGCCTCCGCCTGCCTGCTGCTGGCGCTCATCACCAAAGACCTGGGAGGATGGGTGGGTTTATTAAAACACTCCTGTTCACTTCAGCTGTTCTTCAAACTCCTCTTTAATTGTCATGGCTTTAGCTGTTAATTGGATGTTTCTGGCAGATTCAGGGTCCACTTCCAGCATTATGATTTGGTATAAGCATTTCTGTCTCAAATGCTTTTAAAATTAATAATAAATAAATAAAAATATTCCACAATAATGGAATTGGCACACAGTTGCTTACCAGGAATCAGATTAATTTATATAGTCCAATATAACAAACTGCATTTAATTTAGGGGTAAAAAGTCAGTTAGAACATAGAAAATGAACTGTATAAATAACTAGTTATAATTTGCACAAAGTTTGCATTTATGTCCGTCTTCTAAAAGCACAAAAGGACCGTAACTCGATTTAGTTTCTGTGGTGATTAGTTAGCTCTATCTGAACTTTCTGGCTGGCTATATTCCCCGTCCTGCACGATGAACACACTGCAGCTCTACGGAGAACAATCCTCCGCCGTTCAATTTAAATGCAAATTGTTTTTCCCGTGTGAATGTGAGTTACCGGTGCTGCGGGTAATTTCATTTGTGTTCCCGCGCTGACTCCAGGATCTGCTCTAAGTTAGAAATGATGTTTGAGAACCTGCAGATACTTTAGTCGCTCTAAGGATCCAACATGGCTGCATACTGATGCGTGTCTTGTCCCCGCAGTGTCCCATCCTGCAGTTCCACTCCGGGTACAAGACGTCAGATTTGTCGCCCGTCGTCAGGAAACTGTACGAGATGCTGTTAGCGCCTCCGGACGACAAACTGAAGGCCATCAGGAACAAATACTCACACAAGTAGGTTCAAATACACCAGCACAGCTCTAATGAGAAATATGCTTTATATCCTCAAATATTCACATTATTAATCCTTTCTTTATTTTCTCAGGGTGTTTTTCGAGGTTGCATCCCTTCCTTTGGTCAGCGCCGACATCCTGGAGGAAGGTTTATCTCAATGAGACGCCGCCCACCTCAAAAATAAAATCTTGCCAGTGAGTGAAAGTATTTAAAAAAGGTTCCCTCCAACCCTGTACATAGTTGTTAATATGTGTAATATTTATACGTGTCGTCTTCACTTGTCTTTTTTTATATTTTATATAAATTCCGGTTTCTGATGGACATAGTCCTCATGTGTGCGACGTTACGGTTGTTAATAATGGCATTTAAGCGCTGCAATCCTGTAGTTTTGGCATTCATTTTATAGGTTTTTATAAGCAACAAAAACAGCCATTTTTGTGAGTAATTTTAAAAGTCCGTTTTAAGATGATGCTGAGTTTGAGAAACTGCGTGTTTTTTATAAGTTGTTAGAGTTGGCAGTTGTGTGTATTTCCAGGCATTGTACAGTGTGTATCATGTTTGTCCCTGTGCTAATTATTTGTATAAAAGACGACCGGATGATGCTGTGCTATTCTTTAAATGGCTGTCAATTCGCACTCTTAAAATAAAGACATGATTTTGTTATGTGTTTGATATAATTGCTGGATTTATTTAATAATTTCTGTCAAATGTAATGGGAGTAATACCGGAGTGTGGCCACTGGAGGTCAGTAATGCTCCGTGTGATAACCCTACAAACTCACACTTGAAATATTTCTACCATCAGATCTCCTTCTCTTCAAATTCTCTTGCAATTCTACTCAAACCATGTTGTTAATACTGTTCCCTAACCCCCCGAAGCTTTATTGTTGACTTTTTCAAGACAGAATAGTTGGAAGTAAAAGTCTTAACTCCACTGAAATCTAATCTTACTCTTGAATAAAGGACTGAGGGTTTTGATTAAATGTAGATGGATAAGATCCCTGCATTTCAGTCAGTTCTTAAAGCTAATCCTCGTTGTGCATCTTAAGTAGCTGGTTGTTTATCGATTCATAAAAGGTGTCACTATATGATTTATCAGGGGATTTCAAGGTGTTAAAAGGGCCTTCTCACTCAGTAAATGGAAGAGAAAAATAAAGCAGGTAAACTCAGGGGCCATCTTTAACTCTGTTCCATAACATTTTTAAAGACATTTTTAGCCAAACTTTGATGAACTCCTACTGGAAGTTACACTTTCTCTTGAGGCTTTCCCTCTGAAATCCCCGGCTGACAGTCAGCGGTGCCAGCCGTTGCCAACTCCCCTTCACAGATTTGTACAGATCAATACGTTGACCAGATGACAGCTCTGATTCCTAAATCCTCCTGCTGCCCGTCCACAGAAACCTGCCGAGTGACAGTCTGAGAGTCGGGGGGAGAGAGAGGAGGACATTGATTTTGTGTCATCGGATTAAACTTCAACACAACTGCTTAAAGTTTCCCTTTCACCACCACGAAGTATGCTTCACTAGATGTTTGCTTACAGACATGTTTTCTACCCACCTCCTACATTTCCCAGAATAACTTTCCACAGTGAATTAGACACTTCAACGGTTTTGCATTCAGCTATATGTGGCCACGATGGAGCCACTTTATCCTTGATCCACAACATCCTGACATTGCATTACGCTCCTCTGCACACTGCTCTGCATCTGCATTTGACTTTATAACTGTTAAAGTAGCATATCGGCTCTTAAATGAATAACTGTTTGCAGCTCTTCTTCTGGAAATGCTCGTTATTTAAGGTAATAATTGAAATACAACATTTGGGCCCATGTAGTTGTTTTTTCTAGCCATTTTGAAGGGTTTAAGGTCATTTTTACTTCCCTGAAACATCTCCTTTAACACTCAAAGGTCTGGAGAAAGGAAGGTTTACTTATTTACCTGCACAGATGTTCAGCAGACCACCGAACATCTGGACCACGTCTCTACAATTTAGCATTGATGAGATATTTAATAGGAATATATGAATAGGAAGATGGAGAAACCATATAGTGACCCTGAATATGAGCTGCACACGTCATAGACTGCTGTCTCTCTCTCACACACACACACACACACACACACACACACACATACACAGCAGCCTATCAATCACTTTAATTGACTGAGTGAATAACAGAGCAAAAATGGGCTCAGAAGTCTCCAGGCGCAGATGCAGCAGTGGGGTGTTTATTCCAGATGATGGCCCCTGAATTGAATTGGCAGGGATCCATCTGTGTGTGTGTGTGTGTGTGTGTGTGTGTGTGTGTGTGTGTGTGTGTGTGTGTGTGTGTGTGTGTGTGTGTGTGTGTGTGTGTGTGTGTGTGTGTGTGTGTGTGTGTGTGTGTGTGTTGTTCCTCAGTTCATTTAGGGCTACAGATCCTAATAACTCAGTCTGATTAAAGTGTGTCGGTGGAGATAGTGCCCATTCTGCCCGGCCAGAACTGGCGTTGCAATGCTGTATATGAACTATTGATCAGCGGCATGCTGGGGAAAGGGTTTTCACTTCACTATTTAAGCTTCAGTTCTCACTTCTGAGGTGCAGCTGCTGCTCAAGGCTCTGAACTCAGGAAAAAGAGAGAGTTTGTTTTGGGGGATTTTCCATTTTTCTAATTAAGTCACAGTCACATGAAGGCTTTCCGAGTCTCTGTAAATGTACTTTTGAAGCATTTACTTGGGTCTGTTTATTTCTACTGAGCTCCGATGCTACTATTATGGTTCAGACTTCATGCAGAGTCATGAGTGTGTAACTGGCTCCACAATTTTTTCTGTTGAAGAAAGCAATCAGAAAAGTGGATTTACAGATAAACACTCATATTGAAGTTGCCATATTTCATTTGGCTTGAGAAATATTTCCCACATACTTGCAGCAATGGATATCAAGGGTAGATATAAGGAAGTTGTTATTCACTACATTTAAGGTTATAAAGTAAATGTATTTGTAGGAAGAAAGGAATGCGATAATTAGCAGCTGCGTCGGAGAAGAAGCTGCAGGTAAGTCTGATTACCTGTCTGTGTGTTCACCTGTCTGTCCTGCTTCTGCTGTTTACATGCTACAGGCTAATGAAGGCTAACCACGTTATGCTACTGGTTAGTATTATTGTACCCAGGCATAGAAAAGGTAAAAGCTAGTTTGTATAAAGCATATTTAAGCAGTGATTTAAAGCACCACCTGTCCAAGTGTCACAAATCAAACGCACACTCGTAAACGATGCTACCAACGGCTGCGGCTAGGTAGCATGCTAACGTGCTAACATGCTAATAACATGGCCATGGTGGGGAACCTCCTGCGGAACTTTTTACCTTCAGATGGAGACGTGAGGTCTGTTTAAACTCTTCAAGGGACACATTGGACTGGATATATTTTATCTGGGGATAAAAGACCAGTACAACTGGAGAACACAAGGAGAACTCTAGGCCTTACATCCCAAAATGGCCTCCAGGCTGCTGGATGCGCCTGTGTGTGTTTTTGAGTCTTTTTAATCGGCTTACATCTCTATTGTAATGCTTTGTTCTGCTCTTGGTTGTATAACACGTGTCGGGCTGTTTATTTATGTGTTTGCACCTGCCATGGTGTCCCTTTTCTGTATTGTCTGTGAACAAATGTCTGCTTAATTATGAGTTGTCGCATTTATAGTTCATTTGAATAAGGTAACACTGAGGCAACAGGTTATAACATTGATAATGACTTGTGTTCACAGTCCCTGTATTCAAATACATGTATATTAATAGTTATTTTTAGGCTATTGTTTATCAGTAGGCCTATTGAGTATTTTTTGTCCAGTTTTATCAGTGTTTTTTTTGATGGGAGCTGCTCTGCAATCAACTCGTCAACCTAGTTTTGACACATCTTCGGTGTGATGTGTAGACTCTAATTTTGACATTTCCATTTTATTTTGAAGCATAAATGTATTTTATTATTTTTTTTTTACATTAATATGTCTATTTTACAACATTATAGCATACATTTTTTCCCACCTTTTATACATGTAAATCTGTAATCATTTTACTTGAGTTTGAGTGAACTTATTTTTAGGTAACAATTGTTTTAATTTAATCTACTTTGGGATCAATGTAGCCTATGGTGTTATTTAGGCTTATATTCTGACAGAATTCCTCTTTTTTTTAAGCATAAATATCTATTTTACACCATTATTGTATGCTTGAACGTTTCTTTTAACTGAAGTGCATTTTCATTTGGGCTTGAGTGAAACTTATTTTAGGTATCAATTCTTCTCCCTTTTTTAAAGTAATCTCTCCAACCTTGATGAATATTTGAAGAGAAGCTCACACTGTGCTCAGGGATGTTTTTTGGCCTATAAAGGAAGTCAGGAGCTTCATCTGTCTCTGACTTCCTGTTGCTCGAAAACCATTTACGAACACAGCTCTATAATACCTTTCAACTTGTTCTGAACCCAGCGGCTCAAACTGATAATTGTTGAGTTTTATTTCCCTCTCTGTGTGCAGTCCTCTCTCTTTGTAACCGGCAAAGACCTTGACTGATTAGTGAGATCTGAGCGTCCTCTTTATCTGTGCAGACCTCCGAGAGACACGTCTGTTATTTAATGGGCTGAGCCCAGTTAAAAAGAAACCTGCACACGCTTTTGTTCCCAGAGGGAGAACTGTGTGAAGTCTGATAAATGGCCTGAGGTGATGTCAATACTCTGCAATCTGTCGATAGAAGTGACTCATTTTGTTTTTGTCCCCTCGCTTCCTGTTGTCACCATTTCTTGGACTGTAGTGTCACAAAACAAAAGCTAGACCCCAGCGGTTGTCTCTCATTGTGCGTCTCCATGCATCTGTATATGCGTCCACGGATACTCTGTGTTCTGGCTCTGCTTGTGTGTGTGTGTGTGTGTGTGTGTGTCTGGCTCATTGTCTTGGCCCTGCTAGTCTCCATTAGCATTCCCCAGCTGCACGGAGAGGAAAGGGCATCCTCACCCTGTCGGGGGAAAAAATGGATGAGCCAAAACATTGGAGCTTCTTGGATTCTTGGCTGCTGTTGCTCCCGGTCGTTTTGATTGTGTGCGTGCGCCAAACGTTTTAGAGTAGCATGATTATGATGCAGGGGCCGAGGCTGCAGAGCCAATAAATACATCAGAAGACACACAGCAGTTTAAAGTACAGCAATATCTGTAAAAGGTCACTTCAATGCTGCTGTGTGTGTAAAACGAAGACTACAGGAAGCTGAAAGAGGATCATTTCCTGACCTTTTTGTAACTTAGGCTAGATCTGAAATAAGAACACTGAAACAATACTGAGTTTGGTTATGCATTTATGAGGATTGTAAACACAGGTTTTTATTAAGTATGATATACCTCCTGATCGTGAGCATTTGGTTCAATAAACACTGCACTCAATGTTGTTGCAGATATGTCAGCTTTCACTTTAGACTCTTTTACCTTTTAATGATTTAGACTTAATGCCTTAAAATGCTATTACGTACATTTAATAAATATTGTGCATATTAATATTTGTCAGTGCTTCAATTCCAGCTACAACTTATGTATTGAGCTTATTTTATTCCTCACTCATCAAATATGTTTTTAAAAGCCCCCTATATGTTGTTATTTAAATTTCATACATTTTACATGTTAAAAATATCCTAAAAGGGAAAATTGTCACATTTTAATTTCCCCTCAGAGCTATCGTTACCTTGCTATCTACCACTCTGTTCATTGAGAGGTTGCTTCAACAGCTGTTACACACATTGCTTCAAAATTTCACTGCATCTATGGATCTATATTTGAGCGAGCAGAGAGGTTATTCTGGACTCTCTGAAGTAAATTGGACATTCATCTCATCTGTTGTTGTCGCTCTTCTTCACCCAACCACGGTGCTTCCTCTTCCTCCCCGCCTGTACTGTAACCACCTCTGAAAGGTGATTCCAGCCGTGCAGATCCCTCCACTGTCATCTCCCTTTCATTTCCAGCCTCATCTTCACTCTTCAACGTGGGACAGTTTTATTGCCTCTCCAAACTCTGGCACATTATTGACCTTTCTTCTGTGTTGTCTGATCAAAAGAATGAGATTTACTCTTCTAAAAGTAATCGCACATTTCCGTCTGACTTCTTTCGTCCCTTCAGAACTTGTCGTGCTGCACGTTCCTCCTCTTGGCAACGCATTCGGATCCCACTGAGCGTCAATTCAAGTTATTCACACTGTTTCCTCCCAGTCACTTTAATCTAAATGCGTTGCTTTCCTCAAGCAGCGCCTCAGATGCTTCCCACTGACTTTTATTCAACACTAATCCACCTCCAATTTCTCTTCCTATCTGAGTAAAACCCTTGCTTGTTAATGATCTTGTTAAAATCACAACAAAGAATACAGATGCATTTCCAGATTCAGCTTGATGTATTACAATGTCTTCAATGTAAACATATCAAACACTGTGATGCATGATTCACTTAAATTCCCAGGATGCTCCTCATCAACGTTCACCTATTGTTTTCCATCGGGGCTGTGTACGGCTGGGTAATAAAGCCCGCTGCCACCCGTTCAGGATCATTTTGCCGCCGGTGTGATTGCAGCTGTGTCCCCGTCTCGTGGCTGAATTGAATTTTGGGTTATTTTCTGCCGATGCGGCCGGATAAATTGGTGTTCCAGCCTCTACCGTGATGGATTTCAAACCCTGTGTGAGTGTGAATGAAAGTGAGGGGATATGATACTGAAGGCATTGGTAGAAAAATATCCGATAGACGACGCCTTAAAGATTCTGAAAAGTGGGTTCTTATCAATATTAGAAGGTGTTTTGTTTCTAATGAGCTCTGTTTGTTTCAAGGTGAGTTACAGAGACAGATGTTGCTAAAAAAATGCTGCTAAACAAAGCTTAATCTAATATTTTGGATCCTCATCTGAGAGAATCAACTTCTGGCTGCATGGTTTTGGTGCACATGAGTGGTTTGTGTTGATTTGCAACAAAAATATGTTTGGAAAAGTCTCTCCAACATTATGAGGCAGGGGGTCGTGTGCCAAATGTCTTCAAAGTGAGAACCAAGCCTGGATTTAGAGGTCAGCATCATCCTGACTCTCTCTGACGGTCAGCGGCTGAAACAATGACACCACAGCTTTTAAAAATGAGCGGAAATGAGGTTTCTCTGCACGGCTGATTTCATGCCGGGGTGAAGAGCTGAGCGATTGAAGAAGACCTCTGCTGGTTCTTCACATCGAGAGGGGCTGCTGGAGGTGGCAAGATGGGAAACTTGGAGGAACACAAGGGGGAAAATGTTGACATCTCCGGCTTCAATTGTCTTTCCAAACATCCATGTTCCCAGTCATGTAGCTGGTTCGGTCAGGGCCGATGTACACTTCCTGTTATAGGGTCTCATAACTCCAACTCCCCACTAGTTGGTTGGGAACAGCACTTAATGGGATGCACCCTTAGCTCCTAATTGAGGAAAATCTTGTTCTATCGTTGTCAACAAGGAATTGAAAGTTATGCCCATAGATGCAGAATTACATTTTGGTGTCATAATCCCCAAAAAGTTGACAGAATTGCCCATAGTTTTTTAATACTGTAAATTGTTATGTAATTTATCCTTTTAGCTGCCTCTTGCGACCGTCCATTTCCTGCTCCATTTTGGGAATTCGTTCTTTCCTGTCCCTGCTCTTCCTCCTCTCCTTTGTTCCATCCGTCTTCCTCAGTAGTGTTCATCACAGCCAGCTGTCAGATGTGCCTGAGTTTTTGGACATAAAAGCATCAAACGGTTTGATATGTGACATCAGCTTCCTGAGTGATGCGTGTCCCCGAAGCCTCGGTGCTCGACTCGCGTCTGACCCACAAAGTGTTTGCTGTACATTTGGGTTCAGACACTGTAGTGTGTGTGGATTTTATTTGGAGATAAAGCCAGTTTACACAGCTATAATCTGTAAACTCTGAAACATTTTAGGCTTTCTATAGGTATTGTAAACTTTCCTGTAACATGAATGACTTTTCTTCAATATTTGATTCGACGCTGTTGTGTTTCTTTGTCAGCGTGAATTATTTCATCCTCTTCTGACTTCTACCTCTCGAGCTGCTCAGCACTAACGCTCATAAATTAGTCATATTTCCAAACCTTAAGATCCATTGTTTCACATTCTGTACGTTTCAGTAATGGCTCACCGTGTGATTGTGTTGATCCATCGACAATCAGCCAGACAAACGGTGCAAGAAGCTTGAAGTAGGTAAGACGAAGCGTAGACACCCTCTCCAGAGCTGGGCTTTATCCAGTGAGCCGCAGACAAACACAGTCGCTGTTATTGGAAGTTTAAAGAGCAGCGAGGAAACTGCTGACAACACAAACTAATGAACAGGGGAATAAAGACGGAGTTATGAGTGTCAGCCTTTTTAAAACATGGGGAGGATAACGAGAGACAGAAATTTGCATAACAAGGACATTTGAGTGTTGAAATGAGACTACAGGATCAGGAAGTTTGGAGCTATGAACCATCCAGTTGGGAAAAGCGCAATTCAGCACTAATATCTTATAACCACAACCATGTTTTATATTGTACATTTATGTTTCATGTTTATTTATATATATTTTGTCTTTATTTGATTTGATCTTTATTGGACTTTTTAATGATTTATTTTTATTTAAATGTTTTTATTTTATTTATCTTTCATTTTTTTATTTTACTTTAACTTCTTGTGTTCAGAGAAATATTTCTCTAATTATTTTTTAAATGTATCTTGAATTATTCTAACATTAAGCAACAATAAATACACCTAATGATTCTTATTGTTATATGGTGAGGGCAACACATCACACAACGGAGCTTGAAAGGGAAAAGGTGGCAGTAAAATTAAATAAAATCCATGCCAAAATGTCACAGAAGTTTATATGCTTTCACATTTCTTTAATGCATCCCATAAATTACAGTTTTGCAGCTTCAGCTTACTGCTGCGTGCATGGGGGGTGCATGCAATAACATGAATAATGAAGCAAATATACAACAACAGTTTAAGTGTCTCCAAAGCCTTAACCCCCGCTCCACCCGCAGCAGCACATTTAGTTTTCCTGGGAGGAAAAATAAAAAGCCGCTCAATCCTCTGTCGATATTCTACGTGAGTTGGCTGACAACAAAAATATGGTCTGCAGTGCATGCATGCACACTGATACCTCCTGCCTTCAAACTCTGCATTGGAAGCATCCTATTGGTTCAAATCAAATGGCTTGAAGTCATCTGTCATTTTAGGACTAACAATCAGACACACACACACACACACACACATACACACACACTACCGACTATTCAACCCAACGATGTTCATGGAACAGATATTTCAAGGAATAATTGGGAGATAATTGAGTGTTCTTGTGTTCATTCCTTCCAAAGAAAGAGCAAGAGACATGAATAGGAAGCCTCCGCTTTGCAGGCTGAGAAAGACACGAATGAAATTGAAGAGCTAAATCTGTGGACGAGAACAGCTTCCTGGAGAGCAACAGGATGATTTCTGTGCTTTAGAAGGAGGAGGGGAAGATTACAGGATGAATGAAGGAGATGGAAAGGACTTAACCCATAGTCCAGGAGTTCATTTGCCTCTTAAAGTGGTACCTGTATAGGTACATTCACGCAGCATTTTAGCATGAATTGAAGCGCAAATATCAAAGCCTTTTTAATGACTAAAAGGGTCTTTCCTACTGAAACCCACACGTTTAGGAAAGGAAACATGTCTTTGAAAGGGTTAGTGTGTACATTTTTTAAAAAAGTAGTCCAAATTGTTCGCCTGTGTGAACTTTAAATGTCACAGATTATATTTTTACAGGTTGTTTTGCTGCGAAAAATGAGGAAAAAATGAAAACGGCAAAACTTTAGTGGGTTTCATTTAAATTTGACCAGCACAGAAATTCATTATAGTGGCAAAGAAAGGTTGTATAACTGCATAAAATCTCTTAAAATTAAAGTGAATTAATATGTAGCTCTACTCCAATTATATGTGGAGTGCTTTGAGTATAAAGTACATTCTTAAAATGTCTCAGAATTAACATATATAACCGTAGAAGAGATGGGAAATGAAAGGTAGTTGAGTGGACAACGCAAGACACAAACTAAGACAGAGAAACCAATGTTTAAAAACCTCTGGACCAATTAGTCAAGACCTGACTCGAGGGGATATATATACATCTGATTCATTAGGGAGGAATAATGAAGTCAGCTTCCTCTGATGCTGTGAACCCCAGTAGTGTCAGTAACGAGAGCCGTGTGGCGCCAAAGAATATCCGATATCACAGCCGCTGATCTGCGTTTTTAAAAGATGAGATTCATAAGAAATATTTCCTTTTGAATCCCTTAAATCGTCCCCGCAGCCGTCTTATCTCACATGAAATTGATTTTCCAGGAACATGCCACAAATTCCACAGAAGCGGGGAATTAAATGTTATCCATCTCCCTCTCTCCACGATAAATGGAAAAGCGAGACTCGGGGAGGTTTCTCCTTTTCTGACTGACACTTATCTGTTTTAATAAAGAGAGTGTGTGTGTGTGTGTGTGTGTGTGTGGTGTGTGTGTGTGTGTGTGTGTGTGTGTGTGTGTGTGTGTGTGTGTGAGATGGTTTCTGACTGCACAGAGACAGAGGCAAGTGGATTAATTTGACACTGAAACACAAGCCAAGGAAATGTGGGAAAGGAGAATAAACTAAATGAATTTGAGGAAGAGGAGGATTAAAATCTGAGGGTTTCATTGAGGTGGAGATAAACGGGGATAGTGGTTAGAAAAGGTGTCTGCCTGGCTTTTTCCCTGTCTACTTCTGCTGCTTCTTCTTCTTCTTCTTCTTCTCCTCGCTTGCTTCTTCTTCTTCTTCTTCTTCTTCTTCTTCTTCTTCTTCTCCTCGCTTGCTTCTTCTTCTTCTTCTTCCTCCCTGTCTACTTCTGCTGCTTCTTCTTCTTCTTCTTCTCCTCGCTTGCTTCTTCTTCTTCTTCTTCTTCTTCTCCTCGCTTGCTTCTGCTTCTTCTTCTTCCTCCCTGTCTACTTCTGCTGCTTCTTCTTCTCACATGCTTCTTCCTCCCTGTCTACTTCTGCTGCTTCTTCTTCTTCTTCCTGGCTTCCTGTTCTCTATTTTCTTCATTTAAAACCCTTACAGTGAATCCTTAGATTTGCTCTTTTCTTTTCGTTCTTTGACCTGCTGGTGGAGCTAGCAGAAAAGTCAGGGGATAACTGAAGTCAGTCGACACCATTGCCCTGGATTAAAGACAAAACATGTAATCATATATTTGTGATATTGTGCCAAAACAAAGTGGTAAGCCATGGTCTTGGTGTGTGTGTGTGTGTAGGCAAATGTTGTATCTAGACGTCATTTGGCGAACCACACGATTATACCCTTTCAGTCAATCAATCACGAAGACGTTAATCTACTCCGATGTAAATGAAGGGCAACCAGAACGGTAGGGCAATACTTCCAGTGACTGTAGTGCATCGTGCATATGAATCTCCATCCCTGATTAATGAACCTGTCCATCACACAGGCAATGCCAGGGAAAGGGCGGTGAAGAGGGCTGCTTGAGAACTGGAAGAGGGGTCGTGACGGGGATTAATATTCCAACGATCGGACGACTTTCTGGAAATCAAAAGTTTAGTTGGCTGTTTCCACGGTGTGATTTCCTCACTTGCTGCTGTCAGAAGATTCGTTATAAACTGTAGGGAGTATAATTTAAAAACACTGGAGGAGTATTTGACATGCTTTTGCCTTATGGTCTTTAGTCTGCTGGGCTACAGAGCATTGTCTGCACTATCTGCGTCCCTATATATTTATCTTTATTGCAAGAAACGAAATGAAAGCTGCAGTCAAAGAAGCGGAATGGATACAAGAGGATGTTACGATGACAAAGTAATGCTTTTGAATTGTGTGTACCTTTAAGTGGAGAAAACAAAAGCGCAGAGGCATAAATGTGTGTGTGTGGGGAAGTCAGCTGCACCGTAATCCGTTTAATTCCCTGCAGAGGCTTGCATGAATTGTGTGTGAGCCTTTCTTGAATGGGTGTTTGCTAAAAGGTCTCTGAGTCAGCTTGCATACCTGAACACTTTAGCCCTACTCCGGTAACGTAGATAATATGCATCGGTATGATTCATCACAAAGCAACATTAAGAGGTGTGTGTGTGTGTGTGTGTGTGTGTGTCTGTGTCTTACTGCAAACAGTATCCTGCTCAGGACTGTAGCTGAGGTTGCACAGAGGAAGATTAAAGCAATTTACTCCACTGTCTTTCAAACACACCCTTTCTCTCTCTCTCTCTCTCTCTCTCTCACACACACACACACACACACACACACACACACACACACACACACACACACACACACACACACACACACACACACACACACACACACACACACACACACACACACACACATATACACTCGCCAGGTTCACTGAGAAATGAAATGCTGACTGCAGTTTTTGTTTTGCTAGCCTATGGCTGAGGACACAAAGAGAGGGTTAGAAGAAAGTGTAAAACACAGTTCAATCTCACACATGCAACTTTACTTTAAAGTGCACATTTGAGGCAAAGATGTAGATGTGCACACAGACAGACAGACAGACACACAGACACACAGACAGACAGACAGACACAGACAGACAGACACACACACACAGGCTGTAGCAGTGACTCAGAGTCAGATTCTGCTGCAGGGATAGGAAGGATCTGATGCCCTGAAGACGCCATTTTTTTCTTCTCATGAGACCATCCTGAATAGAGTACAGGGAATGGGATGTGCACCGCTACTGGGACACTGGTTTGGAAAGTTCTGCAAGTTCTAGTACTCCTACTAGAGTCCTCAAACCTGAATGTGGGTTTGCATTTTTCAACTTCCTATTCTCTCGCCTCAAATTCGACTTTTCTTTTGATGTCTTTTTGTTAAACGCCTGAAATAAGGATGTGTGGTTAACACAAGCTCAAAGTTGAGTCTCTACGATAACCCAGAATCCAATGGAGAATTCCTATCGATTTTTTTGTTGAAGGAACCGATGGGATGCTAATGTTTCGCCCCATTGAACCCAATATTACCTACCAATATTCCCAGTTATAGGACAATGTGTTCCTGTGTTGTAGCACTGGTTTTGTAAAGAGGAAGCTAGCTGTTAGTCTCATATTCCAAAGTGTTTGGTCCTTCTTTTCATTGATCCAGTCTGGTTTTTGTGTAGTGTTGACTGGTGTTTAGTCCTTCTAGTCCCAACTATTCATGTCCAATTCACTGGTTTCAGTCGGATATCTGCTAGTGTTCAAGCCTTGTTTTTCTTCCTTTATTGACTCGTGTTTATCCCCATTTAGTCTTATATTCTTTATGTTTCTAAGACCTGCTTGAAGCCACTGTTTCCTGGAAGTCCTGGCTTGTGTAGTCCTTGTTTGTTGGTATTTCAATGTAAAATGATCTGGCTAACTTTTCTGGTGTGTGTGCGTTCCTCTGAAGTTACTGGAAAGATGCTTCTAGTGAAGAGTCCTTCGTCATTACAAACATCTTGGTTTAAAGGGTTTCATCTTTCACATGCTATTGTTTGACGGACTACAGAACAATATAATCTTCAGTTTCGTTGGTCATTTTCCACCTTGGTGAATTTGGATAATACGTCTTCATGTGCAGACGTACACATTTTAAAAATAGTTCTTAAAAAGGTCCGGACCAGGACTGACGTCGTTCTCTATCATCGAGCTCTTCCCTTTGTGTGATCAAATAACATCTGCTGTTTACTGCCTCGGTAACAATGACCACATTTCAATGGGCTTTTGTTAAACGCCACCTAAGAGCCAGAGCGATCTCTCTCTTATTACCTTTTATGTCCGACTCTTTTCCCGGCTCTCAGTCTTTCTTTCTTCTCATAAACTTCCTGAAATCCTTCAATAGGCCATGTGAAACGGGATGCAAGAGTTACATTTTCTTTCTTGGAGACTCATCTTTGTCTTTGAATTATAGTGAAAAGGGCACAATAGAGGAAGACACCTTCAATAGTCATCCCTTTTATAGACATGTAATGTACATGAAGGCTGTGGCTCAGTGGGATAGTGCGTTGATCTTCAGGTCAGGGGAGCACAAGTTCAATCCCACTGCAGTCAGCAAGTCGTTCTTTCTTTGGGCAAGAACCCCAAGTTGCTCCTGTGGGGATTGCCCTGCACAGTCTTGAGTGTATGTAGGTCGCTTGGGATAAAAGCATCTGACACGTGATGTACTCTATAATCCTCTGTGGAAGAACCAGAGCTCCCAGTTTGTCAGTTTTATGCAGCCGGAGCGTAGTTCCCGTTTTGTATAAAAGAGATTATGTTTTTCTTTTTACGAAGCTCTTAACAGATATTAGTTTTAAGCCACAGTAGCTATTTTTATCTCAAGACATTGCTCAAATGGTTAGGCATTTGGTTCTCAATTTTCTCATAGGAAGAGTTACTGTAGCGGTCGCGTTTTAGGGTCTTTCAGCGCGTTGTTTTGGTTGATTCTCTCCAAAATAGTCACTTTTTTCAGAGACTTGCTGACCAGAGAAAAGGAAAACAAAATATCTGATTTATTTAGTTTTTATTACGTGGAAAAACATTACAAAATCATTGAACTTTTCCTCAAACCTTACATCAATCCACTCTGACTTTGCACCAGAGATTTAATCAAGATTTAACTTTACACTTAACTTAAAGGCAAAAAAAAGTAGAGAAATCACATTTTTTTAAATCAAAAGAAGTGTTATTGGTAATTAAAACATTTCAGTTATGTATATTTACTCATATTTTCTATTTTTGAAAGATGAGGGCTCATATCAAATCAAGTGAACGAGCCATGTGGGCACAGGAACCCTAAACTCCGAGCAGCACATTGAGCGACATAAGGAGAAGACCGAGTGAGGAGAAGTGAATCACACTCTCACCACTGCTAAACACACTGTCGTCATCATTGGTGGTGTGGGGGTGATGGGTGGGTGGGGTAGTTGATGAACAGCTAGAGTTTGAGTCGCTGTCACCTCCCTCAGAGATGAAGTCAACAAAGCCTATTTGGCTAGAGCCAGTGTGACTTTTGATCCAGTCTTCGTACTTGGACACCCGAGCGTAAACTCCAGGAAAATTCGGCTCCGCGCAGCCTTGGCCAAAACTCACAACGCCACTCTGGACCCAGAAGGAATCCTTTTCGACCATCATTGGTCCACCTGAGTCTCCCTGTAGAAAGAAATTGATGGATGGTAATTTGATAGAAGCATCCACCCTGCTAAACATGAATCCACTAACGCTGATAGTTATTTATTATAGTCTGACTTCCTTTTAAATAAAGGAAGCTTTATCTTAATCATTATGTTTGCTTTATCCACGTCTGAAGGAAAGTTAACTTTGTTGGCTGTTTCTATGATGTATTTAGCCTAGCTCAGCACAATGTTTGTTCGTTTTTCAGATGTTAGTTTGTCCTCAGTGATGTTGTGTTGCTTAAACTTCAGTCAACAATTCCTGCAGCTGGGACAAACCTTGCAACCATGATGTTAATTTTGGGTAGTGAAAGAGAAGCTTGTAAAGGTGCCTGACCTGCTGCTCCTTTATGTAATCTTACAGATTTCAGGGATACACATTAAGATTATTTTTAAACCAATCTACACCCTCTAAATTAAATATTCCCGAGGGTCTTTATGCAGATTGTCCTGCTCTCTTTTACCTCCCTGCAGTGTCACTAAGATAATAGACAAAAGTTGGCGGTCACCTGACATGAATCCTTCCCTCCAAGTCTGAACCCAGCACAGATCATGTTGTCTGTGAGGTATGGGTAGGCACATTTGCACTCATTGTTTCCCACAATTGGGACCTTCACTTCCTGCAGGATGTCAGCTTGGGGGCCACCTAATCAGGGAGAAATTGGTGTTCAAAAACACAACAGACATCCATCACTGTGTGATGAAGTGTGGAGTCAGTGAGCTTACCACTTGAGGTAGTACCAAACCCAACGACCCAGTTGCGGACACCGGTATGGAACGTGCTGTTTGCAGAGGCTAAGCACACCGGCTGTATGTAGTCAGTAAACTTGACAGGTGCCGACAGCTTCAGAAGAGCCATGTCGTTGTCATTGCTCCATGGGTCGTAAGCAGGATGGGATATGATCTTATCAACTACCCTTGATACTTCGTTCACGTTTGGACCTGTCATGTTTTCGAGGCCCAGAACAATCGTCATGTTGGTTGATATCCTTAAGAAAAAAAAATAGTGTATTTTTAACTTTGAACAATCACTGAACTGATTGCTTTTGAACTTCAGATGTTAACACCTGTGGAAATGTGAAGCCGCTAGGTATTATTTCATCTGACTGAAGCAAAATAGAAACAATTCCTGTAATATTTCAAAGAGAAAACTTGATTCCTTACGATGGGATGCAGTGAGCAGCGGTCAGAACCCACATGTCGCTAATCAGGGATCCTCCACAACTGTGCTCTTCATCAATTTGTAAACTGGCTACCCATGGCCAAGTTCCTGGGGCCGCGTTTTGACCTCCCACAATTCTGGGGTTGTTTGGTGCCCGGCCACATGCTGACAGAGAAAA
Organism: Eleginops maclovinus; assembly: GCF_036324505.1. Lineage (NCBI taxonomy): Eukaryota > Metazoa > Chordata > Actinopteri > Perciformes > Eleginopidae > Eleginops > Eleginops maclovinus. The sequence goes on from NC_086362.1 coordinate 3,065,083, forward strand.
GAGAACAGATTACACATGGATATGTACAACAAGTCCTTTTCATAACTCACTGAAGGAAACTCGTTATGTTGTTATTACCTGGCTGCTGTTGTGAATGACATCCTGAAATTGGGAACACAGACAGAAAAATGTTATGCAAACGTCTTGGTTGAAACAAAGGATGCGAGCATTGAGTGTTGGTAAGTATAGTCAGAAAAATGAACTAACCCAATCTAAAATGAAAGAAATCAACCCAAAAATGTATTGTTTGACGTATAAACTGTTTGCTAGTAATAAGAGTAATCGTATTTTATGGACTGTTGCCTTTTTTGTGCACAAATCAGATTTTGTAAAGTAACTCAGCATGTAATTTAAAGTACAATACATGACGGTCAGTTCTCTTCGACTCGTAGTGGAATTGAACTATAAAGGGGCATGGAAAAAATAAATACTCAAGAACTTTGAACTTTGTGCTTTTCCCCCCCCCTTTTTTTATCCTAGTATAACTAATGTTGTTAATATGTGAGTTTATTCTGTGTTACTGCATGCCCGTTTTCCTGTAACAAATGCTCTGGGACAAATACAGGATTTCTGATTTTGACATATACTGTACGATAGTTGGACTGTGGCTTCCTTTCTAGGAGGCAAAAGCTCCCACTTCATTTCCTTTCAGTTCACTTTGAACTTTAAGTTTCAAATATTTCAAATGGAGTCTGCCTTGTCGTGCCACGAAACCTCCAGACTAGCCCATCCCAAACTCCTGATGTACTTACTGATAATGCTTTACTTTTGACATTAGATTGATGATAAACTTCGCACGGAACGCCTTGTCAGATAACACATTTTTTCGTGCCAATCGCACAAAGTAAGTGAACAGGAGAACAACAAAGAACTCTTAAGTACAAAATAAAAAAAATATGACGCAAAGAAGAAATATTTCCCCCCTTTTCTAATAAATGCCATTATTTTGGGGGTTTTGGGTTTTTTCCCCAACTAAACTGCTAAGGACGGGGAGACACAATATTCCTGTTGTGTTCCGAGAGGATTTTAAAAGAACCTCGATGACTACGATGGTTTTCATGATTCTTGACGGCCCATTGACCCAGATGGGTAAACCTGTTTTGAAATACTGTAAATCACTTCTGCACAGCCTCTCCAGCAGAGGATAAAACAAATGAAAGTCTCAATACTGTTGCTGACCATGTTAATTCATCATACTTATAGAAATAGAAAGGCTGGATCAAATCAATATAGTGTAAGGACATGATTCCAAATCAAGCTGCTCGGATAGCAACTGATTACATGCACTGTGACTCGTCAGCGACTTTAATTGATTGGCCTTCACGTGCACTTGAGCTCCATTTGATTACATTATAAAATCAGTGGTTTTCCAGTGAGCAGTAGATACAATATTTGCTCTGTCATTTGAAGGAAGATTTAGAGATGAGCTGCACAATCTCTTACTATGTTGGTCCCCTTAGAGAGCAACTTCAATATACTTGCATAATATCCTTTAACAACCAAACATTAGTAATATTATAAAGAGAAATCACATGATCTTTCTCACCACTGGACAAGAGGATGATCATCACTGCCGAACCACACAGAAGTTGGTAGAGAGCCATTTTCACTGTGCCTTCTTCCTTCTGTCCTCACCAGTTAATACCGTACACCACTTAGTTAGCTCCGCCCACAACCTTATACCGCCCATCTTTCACCCACATCTTTTATTTCTTCCAGTAATAAATAATCTCACATGTCAACATGTATTTCCAGAAGCTTTGCCTGGGAACATGTGAAAGATCCCCAAGTCAAACTTGTTTTTCTTGATGCTTTGGTGTCAGCAGCATGCTTGTAGGTCCCAGTGTTTGCAGAGCTATCTCATATTTAAGATCACACAGATCAAAATGAAATAGTTCACAATCATTTCACAAGTCCTTTTTCTGTTATAAGATTCATTTTAAGAGACGTGACATTTATTTTCTTCTGGATTTTGTGTCCCACCAATTGAGCGTCACTGTCCAACAGCCCAGGTTTAGTAGATAAAAAGTGTGTGTAATGTTTGTAAAGCGTCCTATAGGTATCTTCTTTCTCTAACGGCGGATGAAACCTCCTCTCAGCACCACGTCTGTGCGTTTAATGACTGTGACAAATTCCTGACTTCATCGTGTAGGTGTGAATTCAGTGGTGGCATCAAGTTCATAATTGGTGATTTTATTCTAAACCAATAGAAAAGCTTTGATTTACATTAACACCACCGAGACTAAAATAATCCCATCCGCGGAATAACAATGACACAGCTGCTCCGGGCTGCTCGCCAGTTAGTTTTCCGATCAGCCACGCAGAACATATTGCAGCGCAGGTTCTTCACAAACGATGTGCGGCGGCCTGCTGGGCACACGAGGCGTGTTCCTGCGTGAATATTTGAAAATGTAACGTTTAGAGAGTAAAAAGGGGGAATGAACCAATGATGTAGAATTGGCCCAGTTAGCTTTTCATTTCATCATCGGAGTGTGTGAACCTTAAAAGGCATTTAAAGGCAATGTGATGTACGAATACACAAAGGCCATGTGCACATACACACATTAACACACACCTAATGAGTGCTCACACACACTTAGAATCAGTGCAATTTTTCACACCATTGATCCTGCAGGAATGGGGAAATGCATTTCACTTCCTTGCAGGTTAACAGAAATATGTGTGTGACTGTGTGTGTGCTACCATGAGTGTTTCCATCTGATGAGCTCTGCGAATGACTGAGCAGAAAAAAACAGCTCCCAGTTTTTCAGGTTTACCCAGTCTACTCATGAGGGAAGTTCCTCTTGTACAAAAGTCTTACTGGGGTCAATACATGTCCATCTTATCTCATGACAGAGCTCAGCGCACTGTTTAGGTAGCCCAAATCTTTACTGCTTTCTTTCATTCTCTTGGCTCACATCCACTCAGACTAGTCACTTTTTTCATAGGCCTGCTGACTCAAAAATGAAACATAATTTTCTTTACGCAGGAAATATTCTTTATTTCTGTGTTTGATCCTGTTATGCCTGGAAAGAAAATCTTTACAAGATGATGTGAAATCATTGAGCTTTTTTTCAAACTCAAATCCAGTCATCTGCAAAAATGAGTGACTTGCCACCAGAAATGGATCAAGATCCGTTTTGATTAAAGGAAGAAAAATCACAAGAAGGGTTATTGCTAATTAAAACATTGAAGTTATATATTTTGACTCATGTTTTTGAAAGATGAGGGCTCATATCAAACCAAGTGAACGAGCCATGTGGGCGCAGGAACCCTAAACTCCGAGCAGCACATAGAGCGACATAAGGAGAAGACCGAGTGAGGAGAAGTGAATCACACTCTCACCACTGCCAAACACACTGTCGTCATCCTTGGTGGTGTGGGGGTGATGGGTGGAGGTATGTGGGTGATGGGTGGAGGTATGTGGGTGATGGGTGGAGGTATGTGGGTGATGGGTGGAGGTATGGGGGTGATGGGTGGAGGTATGTGGGTGATGGGTTGTAGAAGGTTTGGGGGGATCGGTGGGTATGGTAATTGATGAACAGTCAAATATTGAGTCTCTGTCAAATCCCTTGGAGAAGAAGTCAGCAAAGCCTGGTTGGCTAGAGCCAGTGTGATTTTTGATCCAGTCTTCGTACATGGACACCCGAGCGTAAACTCCAGGAAAATTCGGCTCCGCGCAGCCTTGGCCAAAACTCACAACGCCACTCTGGATCCACACTTTCCCAGTTGTGGCTGTTATTGGTCCACCTGAGTCTCCCTGTAGAAAGAAATGGATGGTTTAGGTTATATCATAGAAGCATCCACCCTGCTACACATGAATCCCCTAATGCTGTTTGTGACGGGACATAGTTCTAATCGATGCAGTGAAAGGCTTGCTTACTTCCTTCTGTCTAAATGAAAGTCATTAGAACTTATTTCTGGTTCATCTCTGTGGGCCTGTGTGGTAGATGTATGTATGTGTTTAGCCTAGCTTAGCACTAAGTCTTGAATTGACGTTATGTCACTTAGAAAACTGTTCTTGCAACTCGGACCAACTTTGAAAACTACATTAAGATCATTTTAACATAACTTGAGAAAAACTAACAAACACACACATAATCATTTTTGTTTTGAGAAGTAAAAGAGTAGCTTGTAAAGGTGCATGACTTCATTTATTTAATCTTACAGATTCAGGGATGTGTATTGAGGTTATTTTGAAACCAATCTTCCAATCAGCCACCCTTCTACTGAAATTAAATATTCCAGAGGGTCTTCATGCAGATTGTCCTGCTCTCTTTTACCTCCCTGCAGTGTCACTAAGATAATAGACAAAAGTTGGCGGTCACCTGACATGAATCCTTCCCTCCAGCTCTGAACCCAGCACAGATCATGTTGTCTGTGAGGTATGGGTAGGCACATTTGCACTCATTGTTTCCCACAATTGGGACCTTCACTTCCTGCAGGATGTCAGCTTGGGGGCCACCTAATCAGAGAGAAATTGGTGTTCAAAAACACAACAGACATCCATCACTGTGTGATGAAGTGTGGAGTCAGTGAGCTTACCACTTGAGTTAGTACCAAACCCAACGACCCAGTTGCTGATACCGGTATGGAACGTGCTGTCTGTAGAGGCTAAGCACACCGGCTGTATGTAGTCAGTAAACTTGACAGGTGCCGACAGCTTCAGAAGAGCCATGTCGTTGTCATAGCTCCATGGGTCGTAAGCAGGATGGGATATGATCTTATCAACTACCCTTGATACTTCGTTCACGTTTGGACCTGTCATGCTGTCGCGGCCCAGAACAATCGTCATGTTGGTTGATATCCTTAAGAAAAAAAAACCAGGTAATTTTTTGACTTTTAGAAACCATTGAACTGATTGTTTTGATGGGGTTTTTGAACTTCAGATGTTAACACCTATGGAAATGTGAAGCTGCTAGGTATTATTTCATCTGACTGAAGCAAAATAGAAACAATTCCTGTAATATTTCAAAGAGAAAACTTGATTCCTTACGATGGGATGCAGTGAGCAGCAGTCAGAACCCACATGTCGCTAATCAGGGATCCTCCACAACTGTGCTCTTCATCAATTTGTAAACTGGCTACCCATGGCCAAGTTCCTGGGGCCACGTTTTGACCTCCCACAATTTTGGCGTTGTTTGGTGCCTGGCCACATGCTGACAGAGAAAAGAGAACAGATTACACATGGATATGTACAACAAGTCCTTTTCATAACTCACTGAAGGAAACTCATTATGTTGCTCTTGTACACTTACCAGGCTGCTTGTTTGAATGACATCCTGAAATTGGGAACACAGACAGAAAAATGTTATGCAAACGTCTTGGTTGAAACAAAGGATGCGAGCATTGAGTGTTGTAACATCATTTATTTAAGTAACTGTGAAAGTACTACAAGCAATGTTCTTGATTGAACATTTCATTAGGGTAAGGTAAGTATAGTCAGAAAAATGAACTAACCCAATCTAAAATGAAAGAAATCAACCCAAAAATGTATTGTTTGACGTATAAACTGTTTGCTAGTAATAAGAGTAATCGCATTTTATGGACTGTTGCCTTTTTTGTGCACAAATCAGATTTTGTAAAGTAACTCAGCATGTAATTTAAAGTACAATACATGACGGTCAGTTCTCTTCGACTCGTAGTGGAATTGAACTATAAAGGGGCATGGAAAAAATAAATACTCAAGAACTTTGTGCTTTTTTCACCCCCCTTTTTTTATCCTAGTATAATTGTTGTGTGCTTTTCTTCTAAATATTAATATGTGAGTTTATTCTGTGTTACTGCATGCCCTTTCTTCTGCAAAATATGTGCATTTCTCTGCTCTGGGCTTCCTTTATTGGAGGCAGAAATTCCCACTTAATTTTCACTTATTTCAAATGCTGTCTGCCTTGTCGTGTCACAAAATGTGAAGTGGAGACAAACCCAAACTCCTGATGTACCTTCTGATCACGCTTTACTTTAGACATTAGTGATGAATTTCAGCACGCCCTGTCAAATACCAATGTCTGAGCACAAGAGAACTCTCAGTGCAAAGAAAAAAACATTAAAACACTCTGACAAGGAATTAGCTTAAAGATGAAGATCAAGTCTTATTTTGTGGAGTTTTTCCCACTAAATTGCTAAGAAATTGTTGCTTTCAGGGCCTCTAGACACCATATTGTAAAGTTCCTGTTGTGCTCCTAGGAAACGAAAAATACCACGGTGATGATAGTGGTTATCGCGATACCCGATGATCCATTATCATTGATGCGTTAACACGCCTTGTAATATTTCAGTTCTGCACCATTTCTCCAGCAGATAACACAATTAGGAATGACCTAATAGTAAATATTACTGTTGCTTTCCATGTTAATTCATCATAGTTTAAAATAAAGACATCTCAAATACTGGATCCAATCAATAACGTGCTAGGAAAATATCCAAATCAAGCAGCAAGGATAGCAACTGATTACAAGCACTCTGACAATTTAAGCAAATAAGCCTTACATCCTTTTGTAATCTTTTAAAGAGATGATCTTTCTCACCGTCAGACAAGAGGATGATCATCACCGCCGAACCACACAGAAGTTGGTAGAGAGCCATTTTCACTGTGCCTTCTCCCCTCTGTCCTCACCGTTTAATACCCCAGACCACATACTTAGCTCCGCCCAGAAACCTTATAGCGTACATTTTTCGACGCCATCTTTAGTTCCTCACCCTAAAGACAACCAACTACATAACTCAACACGTATGCTAAGAAAGAATGCATGGGACCATGTGAAATATCCCCAAGACAAACTTGTTTTTCTTGATGCTTTGTGTCTGCAGCGTGCATGTGTCGCCCTGTGTTGCCATATGTCCAATTCAAAATGCAATATTTCACATTCATTTTGTTTTCAACGGGTCTGATGCCGTGGCTTTTATTGTTTTAGACTTACTTTAAACATCCCATACCACCGGGCCCTACGACTTTTGAACAGTAAAGCCTTAAGACCTGCTTTTATACTTCAACAGTGGTGTGAAGTAACCAAGTATATTTACCCAAGTACAATTTAGGTGCTTGTACTTTACTTGAGTACTCACTCACTCACTCACTCACTCACTCACTCACTCACTCACTCACTCACTCACTCACTCACTCACTCACTCACTCACTCACACATGAGTACTTGAAGTATATGTTGATGCTTTTGTACAGTTTTTCAGGCCTTTTACTTGTAGCTGAGTATTTCTACACTGTGGTATTTTTACTTTTACTTAAGTAAATAATCCTGAAGCACTTCTTCCACCTCTGCCTTCACACTTTATTCTTACTGTCTTACATCGCCTCTGTGTATCTGTATTTATTACATCACGTATATAGCCCAAATGTATCACTCTCACGTTTGCACACATTAGCAACACAGATCAATAATCCTCTGAAAATGCACCCATTGAGAATAACCAAATACAGCTCATTTGTCATTTATCTCCCTTCTTTTGTTTGCTCGTTAATTTCTTTTCCTTTTTTCTGCTGGCCAAGTTTTTTTCCCCTGATACCTCATCTCATCTTCTCTATACCTCTTGCTTGCTACATGATTGATGGTTACACATGCTTCCATACAGGGACCACATAGTTTCTACCCGGTAACAGGGCTCCCTGTGCGTGGACTGTGCCGACGTTAAGTTTCTTTTAAAAGCTTGTTCCACTCATTCTAAACAGTTCACAAGACATGGACACTTTGAGCAGAGTGTACTGATGGAACGTCTTATTTGACATGCCCTTTACTTAAAAACAATTGGTCAGTCAATCCCTGCTGCCAATATTTAAAATTATTTGACGATAACATGAAAACCCCCCAATAATTCTCTCCATGAGAAAGTGCAGGCGTTTTCTAAACGTGCCTTTTTTCTTTTCTTCTGCTTCTGTGTCACGCTTGCCAAGCTCTATTGAGCGTCACTGTTCAATAGCCCAGGTTAAGTAGATAAAAGGTGTTGCGTAATGTTTGTAAAGCTGCCTATACTTCTGTTGTAATGGCTGATGAAAGCACTTCTCAGCACTGTGTGTGTGTGTGTGTAAGGGCTCTGATTATGAGACAAATCCCTGTTTTTATTTTGATGCGCTTGTGAGGGCGGGGTAATCAATTCAGTGTGAATGTGACATTAGTAAAATCGTAAGCTGTTTTGATAATGTTGACCTTTTATTTTGATTTATTTTATATACAATATAATTATTTGCAGGATTTTATACACGAGGAAGAACAGCGTGTGAAGCAACAGCGTATCTCTGATGACTGTTTCCAAGGGTAGTGATATGCCCAATAGAGGAATCTTCGGCATCTTCTTCGCTGTGTTATATGAACAGCTGCTCAGCTCAGGAGCTATGATTTCAGACAGGTTTGACACACAGAACAATGCTACAGAAATGTGTCTTGAACTGTGTGCACCTGTTGTGTGGGTCGCGACCAAACCAAGCTAACAACTTCTCTACTTGAACTTAAGCAAGCTGGTTAGGTTTGAGAGCTTTATGTCTTTTATGGGGAATTAATTCCAAGGGAAGGGAAGCATAATAGAACTCCCAATGCTAATCCACGCTAACGTAGCCATTTCATGATACCACTTTTTATGATCAGATAACAGCAACCTCACGTGTTCCCTGAATCAGTGACAAGAAAACTAAATGAAACATACCTGTGAGGGGTGTGTTTATGGTGGTGAAAGAAAGTCAAGCTTCACTAGGTATGAAAACAAAGGGACTAATGGAATCTTCATTGTCATCACAATTACCCCTCAAAACTAGATGTCACCCGAGACTCTGGAACACACGCCAATAGAAAGCTTATGTCGATGAGCCTGTGGAAACTCTACATTTTTTAAATGCATGTCAAAGGTACATTGTGTCATGCAATATTCCTGCCCACATTTTTTTCTACACAGTATGTACAGTATGTTCTAAATTACTCGTACTCAATCACGCAAGATGATAAAATCTTCTGTGGGAGAAGCAGCGGCAGCATATTTGTGCCCTGGAGAACGTTTTGAAGGAGGGGTTTTGAAGGAAAACTGATGGAGTTTATTGTGTATATTTTTTAAGAGAAGTGTTTACATAACGAGGCATTTCTACTGAATCAATTTAGAGAAACTCCAAGGTAAAAGTCTACAGGTGATGATCAGCTTTTTCCCATAGTGACATAGTTTCGCTTAAAACAAATACCCAACATGCATGTTAGAGCAGCAGTAAATGGACATACCATTATAACGCTTTTCCAGTCACATTGGAGGGCTTTTACAAGTCAGCATTACCCATCTGCACACGTTCCTACAGAGGCCGAGGCTCCTTGCAATGCCATCTGGAGCAATTTAGGATTAAGCATCCATTTATAACATGTCATTTAGCTGCTGCTTTTATCTTCAATACCGTAGGCATGCCTACAGGACCAGTTTTATTCTCAGGATTCTGAGAATAAAACTGGTCCTGTAGGCATGCCTACAGGACCAGTTTGAATCCTACAGGACCAGTTTGATTCTGAGAATAAAAACGAAGTTCCATGCAGGTATTAAGTTGTTTTTAAAGCATGTATGCGCCACTGCCTCAACATGTGGGTAGTTGTATAACACATTTATCAAACTATCTATTGTTGACTCATCAGCATTGGCTCACAGCCTGTTGGCACTTCGTCAAAGAGACTGCTGCCGTTACTAAACTGAATACAAAAGTAGGATCTTTTATAAAAGAAAATAAACTACAAACAATAGCGTGAATATTTTACTTCCTCGTCTTCCTGTAAATCTTATATGAGCTGCACGTGTGCAAAGAAACCTTCTTTGCACACGTGCTCGAGTTCGACCTGACTTGAATTTCTTGTTCTCTGTTTATCTTGTGTTGGAGGAAGACTTAGGGTAAGAGTGCTATACAAAGTGCCAGAGAACTAATCATAGAAATATATCAATTCATATTATTATCACTGTTATAACCCCACGTTATTATTGGCACACCTGATTTCGGACCTATATTGATCACTGTAGTTTGAAAAGTAGCACCCAGGAAACCACATTTAATGCACCTGCAGTTACATTAACACGAAACTAAGCGACTCGGGTCATAAAACCCATGCGTGCATCACCACATACCAATTTAAGTCAAGACTACCGACTGAAAAATGTCTGGGTATGTAAAGTGACGGGAAGCGTAGATTGACAGGTGGAGGCTGGGACGGTAATGACAGGTTGATTGTTGCTCGATGTGCGGCAGCTGGATGGTCGTAATGAATCGATTAGCTGATGCAATCACACGACACCTTCTCATCCCTCTCACTCAGATGGACGGAGAGGAGATTGAGTTGCAGTGATTGGGGCAGCTCGTCTCTGAGTGTGTGATTTGAAGTCAAAATAAAGGAGTGTGTGACTCATTCAAGGACTGAATCCTCCATTCTTAGAATAGGTTCTTCTTATGATCTTGTTTGAAATCTAAAATAAATAAAGCTTAGTCTTGAAATGAAATGAAATGTGACGAGTCATCCCTGCTTAATGGCGCAGAACTATAATCACAGAGCTGTCACGTGGCCTTCCAAACACAATCAGGTCGACCTTTTAATAAAATAACCATTGGGGCACTGTTGGGACTCAGCCAACCGGTCACAAAGCTGGGGAACGTTTGAGTTGAGAGGTTTTAGTTGGTGTTTCAATTAATCCTGGTTTTATATTGTGTATTGTATTTAGATTACCTATCCAATTAGACACTATTAGCATGCTCAAATAAGACAACCCTCCAGAAAATGCTAAATGCTACATGTGCTGTTATTGTGGACATTATTAGCATGCTGACATTTAAAATGTTCTACATCCACATCAGTTCTTGGGCAGGCACCACTTAACTTTCTTTTGAGAGCATGACAAGTATTTATTCATGATTCAAGAGAAGTGTTTAGTAGGCCGAGTCAGGACATTGTGTCTTAAATGCACCTGTAACCTCAGAGCTTCAGCTATAATTTAACATCAAACGTGGCTAATGTTCTCTCCTCCACTAAGTGAGCACAAATGAAGGTAGTTTGAATAATCGTTTTGCCGTGTCAAAGACGTCAGGGAGGCGTTGTTATTGTTCCCTTTCATCCTGACTGAGATATACAATTCCCTCTAAAACTTTATTGGAAAGCGTCCACTCCGCCCCCGCCGTCACAGCCGCACACAGAGTCAAGTTCTTACACAAACATTTCCAAATTCTTGAATAGTCTGTACCTTCTGCAGACAGCAGCTGCCTCCGGTGCTGATGATTCACATCCACTTCCAATTTCCATATTTCACTCAGAACAGCAGCATCGTGATTGAGTCATTTCTCAAATGCTAATGCTCCTTTTGCTCTTCAGTAGAAATCATAAAACCGTACATGACTTAAGGTGTTGCGAAACGTTAATTGCTCTGTAGAGGTCGTGGAATCGAACGTAGGGTTAGGGTTAGAATGTAGGTACATCAGTCATTTTTATATGAGGGGAAAAAAGTCTTGGGATTTAATATCCGAGACCAGGATTTGAGATCTTTTTCATGTCATTGCTACCTGGGACACGTGTGTTTCACCTTGGCTTTTAAGGGATGGCTGTAGCTCAGGAGGGTTTGCTGGCAAGTGAACATTTTGACGTTTCCATGGGTGGCTAAGGCTTGGTAAATGGAAACCACCAATCAAGAGGGTCAGTTTGGATGTATAAAGCAAACTGGGCGTTGTTTAGAAGCCACTAGAGAGCAAAAATACCCAAATCCTTAAGGGTCTTGAGCCCAAAGAGCATTCACACTTGGGCTCCTTTAAGCTGGAAAACAACTAGGATATAGAAAGCCTTAAAAGATTCAGCTTTTAGTGCTTTATACAACTCTCAGGACATCAAACAATGGCTACTCAAGTGTTCGTTCAGCTTAAAATATATATATGTTGATTGACTGACGTCTCTTTCTCGAAGTGAATCAATGGGAAGTCTTTTTGAGGCCTGTGACTGACATAGTGCCCTTGCTCCAGATACTTAACCCGAGAACTGGTCCCGTAGGCGCGTCTATGGTACTGTAGATTATGAATAATGAATAGATAAAAGCAGCAGCGGAATGACATGCAATAAAAAGATACTTAACCCCAAATTGCCCCAGATGGCATTGCAAGGATCCTGGTCCTCTGTATGCACATGTGCAAATGGGTGAATGTTGCCTTGTAAAAACCCTTTAAGTGGACTGGAAGAGTTTATAATGGCTATAATGGGATGTCCATTAACTGCTATGAAGGTCTATAGGGCATTGCAAACTGGTGGTTCCTCCATCGTCCACTAGGCGTCCTCACCAGACAGTCGGATAACCCTCTGCTCAATTTCCACTTTACTTTCAATTCTCTTTGATGCTCTTTGTCTCCCAGGGTTATGAAGACCTCTTTGTCTCTTATTATTGCTGCTGAAATGAGCTCACCATAACCCAGATTATTCTCTGTCTCCTTTATAAACAACTGAGGGTTGTCGAAATGATGCAACACTTGAGTTCTCCACCCAAACGATTTGAGAAAATACACTTTTTGGTCACTCTTCGCCGTGACGAAACGGAGACCGGATCACTTTGCTGTGCTGCGGCATATCGTGCTCGACTCTGTGCTTTTCATTCCCTCTGTCTGTGCTGTAGTGGGGAACGCAGCGCTGCAGCCGCCGGCTCGTTCATCTCCGCCTGCTCATGTCGATATATTGACAGCGTCTTTAGCCATGCAAACAGCAGCCGTACCGATAATCCCCAGGCTAACACTTCAGAGTGTACTGCTGAGTGTGCGAACAAAGAGTGAAGCAAAGAGAAACGTGTGTGTGTGTGTGTGTGTGTGTGTGTGTGTGTTGCATTTCTCGGCATCTGGTTGCTTTTGAGTGGAAATGAATATGGTGTGTGTAGATCTTGCTTTAGGTGTGTGGGGTGATGGCAATTTGCTGGCATTCCCTCACACCTGTGCACACAATGTGGGAATTAGCCTTATGTATTTCAAATCAATGTAGGGAATGTTGTAGCAGGCAGTGTGTCTGTTGTCTTCTGAAGCACTCATTTCACATGTTGGTGTGTCAATAGCAATCCAAAATTAAAACAAATGATAACAAAAGCTTTAATCAATGTCCATTTAACATTTTGCTACATGTGTTTCTGCTTCATCCAGTCACAGACGTTTGGCCCTCTTCAGATCCAGAAGCTCTCGCTAGTTATAACCGATCGACAAAAATCAGAGCAAAACAGACAGGGATGGAAAGATGTTTATGGATCCATTTGTTTTTTGGGGCCTTTTGAGGCAGAATGCAATCAGATTAGCAGCTAACAAGCTTCTCCACGCTGATGGCGAAGAAACCTTTGCAGGAACGCATTTACATAAGGAGTGGAATAACAGGAAAGTGGGTGTGGGAGAGATCGGGGTGTGTCTGTGTGTGTGTACTGGAAGTGAGTTAATGAAATATGTGTTTACCAGGATATGAATAAGAAATAAATGATGTGTGTGTGTGTGTGACCAGAGGTTGTTCTCCAAGTTTGCTTGTTATGCATGAAGGTGAGCAGAATGCCTCAGAGACTCTGTGTGTGTGTGTGTGTGTGTGTGTGTGTGTGTGTGTGTGTGTGTGTGTGTGTGTGTGTGTGTGTGTGTGTGTGTATGTGGCAGGGTAGCTGAGGCTTTAAAGTCAGAGCACGAAGAGGCAAATATTGAATATTAGTTTGACTTCTCGGGACCGATTTCCAGATTTCTCTCTTCCTGTGTAACTCTGTAAAACGCACACGGAGGAGCATGATTTAGTTCAGCACGCTGTGGTGTGATAGGAGCAGCTGCCGCCATCACTACAAATCATCACTCCCTCTGCCTTTTCCTCTCTTTCCTCCACAGCTCAGTGAAAAGTCAGTGTGTTCAAATTTGGATTAAGCAGCGGGGAGGCGTTTGAAATTAAGCCTCACAGAGACCCACGAGTGCCTTGACATTTCACGGCTAATTCATTATGTTCAATATAATCTCTTTAAAGGCTGTTTCTGCCCGCTTTTTGCTGCAGTAAGAGCTGAAAAAATGACCCACAGAGGAGTCAATGACACTCTGCTTTCATTACTTTCACTGTCTCTTCTCTCACTGCAGTGTGAATTCACTGTTCACACCTTTTACTGTTTCCAGATCGCTGTCTGTGTCGCCTTTTAACGGGAATGCTTGAAGCTGGTGCGATGTATGATAAAATAGCATTTTTGGCATCAGTGTGGCACGGATATAACAACATTTAATGTCTTCAAAAGACAAATAAATGATGTAATCCAAGAGTGGTAGGCGTAATAAAGTGGAGTCAACACTTTTGTAGCCAAGAAAGCAAATGTTTTATGGTTTTTTGGAGGGAGAAATAAGTGCCTTTTTGTTGTTTTTACAGGACATTTTGAAACATATAGTGCATATTAATTGATAGAGGGTGTGAATGTACTAGATATATCATAAACTAGCTATGTTAACCAGCAGAAAACGCCTATAAAACTGTTCATCCATCCATCTTCTCCCGCTTATCCGTCAGGGTCACGGAGGTAACACCTCCAGCAAACTGTTCATGCATCTGGCTAATGTTAGCACGTTAGCTTAGCATCTTCTTTCTGGGTTGAGGTTCTGGCTTTTCCACCGTCATTCCTTCTATAATCTGTCCTCATTCAGCCTTCTTTCTGTTTTGACCAGTGATGACAATTCATGTGCTGCCTTGTGAGAGTGACCTTTAAAGACGTCAAGTGTTTATTTTTTACCAAAACCTCCTACAGCGCTAGTCTATATCCAAAAGAATTCCATGAATGAGAAGGTATTTGCGTCTCCTCAGAACTCTTTGTTGCTGACTGCCCGTTGTTGTATTTCATGTGCTTTATTGTTCTGTCTCTTTCTTCCCAGAGGCTTTTGTTGTCTCATTTGTCACTCAGCATTTACAATATGTCGATACAGACAGCTGTGAACTTTCAGTGTTCACAGGAGCTGCTTTGTGTGAGTTCCTGGGCGTGGGCGTTGCATGAGGGCGTTATTTTTGTGTTTTGTATTTAAGAGCAATTTTCCTCCTGTGTGTGTGATTTTTGAAATCCATTGGCCCACATCCACTTTTCAATCCATGCCTCTGCATGAATCAGGTGTTGAGTCTCTGATGGTTCTAATCCCCTTCTTTAAATAACACACACACACACACACACACACACACACACACACACACACACACACACACACACACAGACACACACACACACACACACACACACACACACACACACACACACACACACACACACACACCTTGCATGACAGAAAACTACGCCCGACCCCTGGAGGTATTATTTTTCATTCACAAATGCATGCACACACTGTTTAGTCCCTCATTATGCAACATTATGCAACCCCCCCCCCCCCCCACACACACACACACTATGGATGAAGAATTTGAGAAAACCCCTTGTGTGTTACATATATGTATAGAGCAAAACACACTTCTGCAGCTCAAAAAAAAGCCAAATAAAGCTTGCACCCCTCCAGGCAGTATGCAAAATATACACACACACACACACACACACACACACACACACACACACACACACACTGGTGTGTATTGGTTATATGTGTGTAAATATATTTCCTTCTCTTGCGGGTATTTTTCTCACGTTCTGTGTGTGTGTGTGTGTGTGTGTGTGTGTGTGTGTGTGTGTGTGTGTGTGTGTGTGTGTGTGTGTGTGTGTGTGTGTGTGTGTGTGTGTGTGTGTGTGTGTGTGTGTGTGTGTGTGTGTGTGTGTGTGTGTGTGTGTGTGTGTGTGTCAAATCCAGCAGTGGCTTTGACCCTTGATCTGCTTATCTCTTAATAACACCCAGCTGTTGTCTTTCACAGTGTGTGTAGGCATGAGTGTGTGCATGCTTGTGGAAACAGTCAGAGCCCAGGGGGCGGGTTCATCGGTGTGGCTCCACTGCTCATTCCACTAGACAAATTTAAATTACAATATGCCCTCATCACAGGGGATATTTTGACATGTCATGGGAGCAAAATATGTAAATAAGATGAATGATTGCTGCTGAGAGCATTTGGGGCAAGGCTGTTGCTGACCTGCTCCTGTAACTTTCCTTCCTCTTTACTTCCCCCTCACCATTTTGTTAAATTGCTATGTTATTACCAGGGGAAAACAAAGCTGTGTTGACTTGTCAAGCAGGAAATGCTAAATATTCATTGGCTGAAACAAGGAGTTTAGAGCTTTTTGTGGTTTCATACCCTCTGAAATCAGACAAGCTTTCATTTTGGGTTCTTTGTTGGACATAATGAGCTCTTTAAAGAGGATATTCTGGTCTCTGGAAACATTTTCATATTCACATTTTATCAGGAGATATAGAGTTTGGACTTTGAACATTTTTAGACATGAGACATCAAAAAGCCCAAAATCAAGGACAAAACTGAATCAAAGACAGGTGTAAAGAAAAGGGAAAAGAAGAATTCATCCTCTGTCGAACAAAGTTGGAGTTGGATGAATGGAGAAAGCAGAATGAAACGACAGAGAAACAATGTCTGTTGGAAACAATTAAGGAATTATCATCACCTCTGAAAGCGGGGATTTGATTTTCCTTTTTGCAGATGCCACGTCGTCAATAAACAAACATCGTTTCCCATAATTAGAAGTGAAGATCGTTAATGCAGCGATAATGAAAAACATGCCTGTAGTTATTTTACTGTTGGGGAAATTGCAATCATTGTGTGACTCGGCAGACTATCGTACCTGTCGTGGTCGACGTTGAATTGAGTGCTTACACCTGCCGCGTAGTTATGGACTTGAGTTAGACGAGTGTGTTGTTACGGCTCATTTATTTTCTGCCTCACGGTAATGCGTGTCAAAGGTAAGCTGGCAACCGTTTCTTATTCAACACAGGTACACAAATGAAGACTCCAACAAATGAGAGTTTTACAATTTATCATACAACTTGTCTACTGCAGTTAGGAGAATGTCTGTTAAGAATGTGGAGCTGTATATTTGCATTAAAGAGGCCCTATTGTGCTTTCTGGGGGTTTCCCTTTCCTGTAGTGCAGTCAGTCGTGCATGATTCCTAAAATAATGATTCTATAATAAATTAAATGTGAGTTTAAGCTCAGTAAAAAACCTTTTATACTCAATATTTCTGTTTTTAATGGAATCGTTACCGTTAAAAATGTAGAATCATTAGGAAGAAGTGGTGCTTTTGAAAAACATTTAGAAGAAATAGTCTGACATAAAATAAAAGTGTTTGAAAAGAAAATAGAAAGGAAATAAAATTGGGAGACAAAAAGTGTGAATCTTTGAAAGAAGATGATTAAAGTTCAAATAAAGATAAAATAGTGGGACATTTTTAAAGTCGATATTTTGAAAAGAAAGTCTGAATTTTTAGGGAAAAAAATCAGAATTTGGAAATAGTAATCTGACATTTTTAAAAATCGAAATTTGGAAAAGTCAGAAGTTTGAAAAGAAGTCAGCATTTTTAGGAAAAAGTCAAAATCTTGAAAAAGAATCTGAATTTTAAGGAAATTCAGATTTTTTTAAAACTCAACGTTTAGAAAAAATCCACAAATTGATGCTATGTTCGACATCAAAAGACAAAAAACACAACATTTTGACACATGATTTATTTCCCCCCTGGAGATCACTCACTATTTACCGTCCGTCTGAAGCCCTGTGCTACTTCTTACTCATCGCAACGGTGGAGTTTTTATATTGAGCGCATGTGACTTCCATTCCTTTTAATGCTTCGCTCCTCCTGATAAACAGAGTCTGCAAACACAAAAATAAGCCTTTTGCAAATCTGTTTTTTTTGTTTAGGGCACACACCAAAAACCTTAAATCCAGGAGTGAAATGGCATGAAACAGTAAATTGACAGCTGGTGAGTCACACACACACACACACACACACACACACACACACACACACACACACACACACACACACACACACACACACACACACACACACACACACACACACACACACACACACACACACACACACACACACACACACACACACACACACACGGTGAATGAGTGGATGTCACACTGAAGGATTGTGGGGCAAAGTGAATGGATTTGTTAGCGTGTGCACACGGCGGGATATTGGCTGTCATATTTTTAGACTGGCATTCATGGATGTCTCCCATCTGCTACACTGCAATGCCAGGTGGGAAACTTGAGGGATATGTGAGTGTGTGCACATATTTCTCTGAGCCTTTTTGTGTGTGTGTGTGTGTGTGTGTGTGTGTGTGTGTGTGTGTGTGTGTGTGTGTGGGTATTTCTGCCTCTGTGGGTAATAAATAACCAACAGGGAATCTGAGGCAATGAAATACGCAAATGTGTTCATTTAATTTGAAGGTTATTTCCAATTCAATGGGGTCTTTAGAAGGGTGTTCCTTGAGGAAGCATTCCCTAGTGATACAC
Source organism: Eleginops maclovinus (assembly GCF_036324505.1). Classification (NCBI taxonomy): domain Eukaryota; kingdom Metazoa; phylum Chordata; class Actinopteri; order Perciformes; family Eleginopidae; genus Eleginops; species Eleginops maclovinus. Next base: position 3,083,452 of record NC_086362.1, read on the forward strand.
ACACATTCTTAGGTGAAGCATGTTTGCTTTTATGGAAAATAAAGAGGATAAGGAAAGAGGAATTTCTGCTGCCAAATCGTTTCAAAAGCTTGGCTTGACGTCCATTAATTTATCCAGATTTTGGTATGAGCCTTTTACCTGACAATAGCAATGTTTCAAAGAGAAATAAAGGGACACTGATGGATTTGCAGCCTTTTAATGTGCAAAGACTAATATTTAAACATATTCAAGTGTCAATATTTACAATAACACAAGACAAATACATTGGAAACAGAAGATTGCAGGTATATCTTAAAGGGACAGTTCAACACGAAATCAAAAATGCACATTTCCTTAATATTTCTAGCTTATTAGAAACAAGCATGCAGTATTTCACCTCACACACTCTCCTTATCTCCTTACCTTCACTAACTCCCCCCTTGTGGAACAGATTGAGCACTTGATTTCAGAGTTGAACGTGGGTCTGCATGGCAAGCAAACACTCAATAGTGTAATTCCAATTATAATATTCCCAGTGAAATTTATTCATTGCATTTACTTCTGAAAGCAAGTGCTTTTTATTTTTGGCGCTTAATTGGTGCAACCGTTTCCCGATAAGCAGCACTTCATGGAAATGCTAATTTTAGTGTCATTATGGTAAGATAAAGTGTGCTTCCATTTAAATATTGGACGATAGGCTGTATGCATGTGTACATTTATCAAACATTTCACGTAATACTTAATAATGAGCAGGGACAGATAAGAATGGTTGCAGCAATATTTGGATTTTACGCAGAATTATATCAACTTCCCAATGAAATATAAGCATTGGAAACTTGTGTAAACAATATAGGAATATACGTTGGGTTCACAATGTACCAGAACAATGACAACTACCCAAAAAAACAGCCAAACTTTAAACACTTCCCACGTCTGTTTGTTTATCGCTGCATCGTTGGCACAATCTGCCGCTGATCCTGCCAGAGTGAGGCTTAGTGTCAATGACAAAATATGACCTGATTTAAATAATTGATTTACAGCTGTGGCATAAACAGCCCTTGATATTTAGACCGCCACCAACTCCTGCAGAACTAATTGGTTTACACTTAACACTGAAGCGACAAGGGCGTCTCCCTCCTCTCTGTCTCTGGGCCTCTTTCTCTCTTGTCCCAAAAGTCACTGAAGGAGAAAGAGACAAGCAACCCTCTTCCCTGATGAAATTAAGACAATTTAAACAAATGCCTCACCTTGAAAACTCTTTGTCAACTCCGAGGCAATTGGGAATCCATGTTGAAGTATAGGTGGCTTCTGTCGTTCGTCTGCATGCAAACGAAGTATGTTTTTCAGCCGTGTTTTAAGGTGGGGTTTTGTTCCGTCCCGATTAACCTCAACCTTTCCCCTTGACTCAAACACTTCCGCCTTGTTTTACCAACTGGGACAACCCAGGCGATTCACAAGTAAGCGATCAGAACCGTTGACCTGATGAGTTTCATGGAACCTGGACCAGAATTGTTAATTAGAAAAAGGAAAAGCAGAGGTGCAAGGCCGGGACTAGGAATTAAATGGATCGATGTCTGGGTTAAGACCCCGGATCGGAAACAATCAAGGAAAGGATCAAGTGAACGTGGTGGCTTTGAAAAGTGTTGTCCTGCATGGGCGAAGAGTCGAAGGGAACTGTCAGCCTCAATTCCCAGTTTGCACTTCCTCGATTCCCCTCTGTGACTCCTTGCCTTGTGCTGAGATCCATTTCCAAGTCGGACAATCGAGGTTCAATAAGTCTTGACGCACTGACTACAGTTCAGCATTCAACACCATTGTGCCCTCCAAGCTCATCATTAAGCTCAGGGACCTTGGGCTCAACAGCGCCCTCTGTGACTGGATCATGAGCTTCCTGACGGGCAGATCCCAGGCAGTGCGGATGGGGAACATCACATCCTCCACCTTGACCCTCAACACCGGAGCCCCTCAGGGTTGTGTGCTCAGCCCTCTCCTCTACTCCCTGTTCACGCACGACTGCGTGGCCACACACAGCTCCAACACCATCATCAAGTTTGCTGACGACACGACCGTCATCGGCCTGATCACAGACGGCGACGAGACGGCGTACAGAGAGGAGGTCAGAGCCCTGACATCTTGGTGCCAGGACAACAACCTCCATCTCAACGTCAGCAAAACAAAGGAGCTGATTGTGGACTACAGGAAGAAGCAGAGAGAGGCACACACACCCATCACCATCGACGGGACTCCTGTGGAGAGAGTCAGCAGCTTCAGGTTCCTCGGGGTAAACATCAGTGAGGACCTGACATGGACATATCACACCAGGGTCATATCCAAGACGGCTCGACAGCGGCTCTTCTTCCTCCGCAGGCTGCGGAAGTTCAACATGGACTCCAGGATACTCTGCAACTTCTACAGGTGCACCATCGAGAGTATCCTGACTGGCTGCATCACCGCCTGGTATGGCAGTTGCACCGCCCTCAACCGTAAGACTCTACAGAGGGTGGTGAAAACTGCTCAGCACATCACCAGGACGGAGCTGCCATCCATGGAGGACCTCTACACCCAGCGGTGTAGGAAGAAGGCCGGTAGGATATTAAAGGACCCCATCACCCCAGCAACAAGCTGTTCTGTCTGCTGCCGTCTGGCAGACGTACCGCAGCATCCGGACCAAAGACCACCAGACTCAGAGACAGTTTTATACCACAGGCTATAAGACTGCTGAACTCCTGAGCTGTGTGAATGTCTACTCACATCTGTTTATAGTACACACATACATATATATACTGTATATTATACACATCTGCCATACATATCTGTTTATAGTACACATATCTATATATTGTACACATCTGCCATACATATCTGTTTATAGTACACATATCTATATATTGTACATATCTGCCATATACATCTGCTATACATAATATATGCATCTGTCCATACCTCCTCATTCAACAGTGTAAAGTGTTTAAATACTTTCAATGTATTCCACATATGTATATATTTCACATCCTCAAATCTTTATTGTTGTTATTGTAAATATCTTCTCTCTTTTTGCACTATTTTATTTATTGACAATGGCCTCATTTGAAGGTTGCATAGTTTGAGGAAGAAGTTCGGATGTAAACCGGGTGTTTTGTTCCAAAGTGTTTGCAGCCCGTTCACCACTCTGTTTCCATCGGATGAGTCATTCTCTGTTTGCATCACGCAGAGAGAGTCGGGTTTATTGATAATGGTCCTGTCCGGGCTGCAGACACACAGCGGCGGTTCCTTATCTGTAGCTGAGACAAATGGAGGATGTGTATGTGTGGGTCCTTCTCGAGGTTCTCAATGTTTCTTAAAGGGCTCTATTGAGAGATAAAGGCTGGATTAAGGTTTAGATAAACAAAATACCAGGATTCGGTCGAACTACATCTCAACAATGTTGGTTCAGTTCAACCGACAAGGCAATTAAGAGGGTAAAGGTTTTAAATGGTACAAGGAAAAGAGAAAATTGAAAGGCCAAGGCCATGTTTCCCAAGGTACGGAGCCACCACGGTCCCAGACACGAACATAAAAGCAAAACTGCTTAACCCAAATCACTAATGTTGTCTGCTTTTTAATGTGGCCCAAATTGCTTTGGCAGCCTTTCGACGTGGCCTGAAGCCATTAGCTCCTCTAATGGGGAAGTCACAATCATACAGTGACGGTAATAAAGCACAGATAAAATAATTCTCCAGAAGCATTACACAATCGTAAAAAGAGTCCCATCCAAGAATCCTTAAAGGGGAAGTCACTGAACAGTTGCGAACCGTCAGAAGCACTCAAAGTATGACTCAAAATGAAGGCACCAGTAGAATTCAATCATTATATTTCTCCACCGTTTCAGTAAACCTATTAACGGGTCAGAGAACCATGTTGACCCGCAATATTGCCTTGACCCCTTGAGAAATCGCAACAAATACCAGGCACCAGGACTGGAAATACGAGCAATAAGAGCTCGGGAAAGCGGTAGAATGTAAAATCCTTTTTCATGATAAGAACTTATTAGAGAAAATCCCCGAGGGCGGTTATGGAAGAGGGGATACGACTCATAAATGAGAGGATAACTTCTCAAATAGATGGTTTTTCAGTTAAAGTAGAAATAGAGGACCGACGATGCAAAGTCATTCAACCAGCGGAAAAGTTCAAGACAGAGGATGTTCAAAATATGACAAACTTTGTGTCTGTGAGGAAGCATTCAGGACGTTCGGGAGTCGAACTTGAAATTAGACTTTATGAGCAATGGCAGTTGTCATTGTCTTGTTAACAACTTCTATAATTGACATTTGGTTCGGGGTCTAACTGCCAGACTCAATCAATTTCTCCGGTCAGTTTTTACCAGATGAATATCCTGTAGAGAAATCTGATTTTGTGAGGTCTGGTCAGGTAGAACTGTCTCGTCAGTAAGGGGAGAACTGCTGGAAGCAATGCATGAAGGAGCAAACGTAATTCATCTATGTTTATCTCAATGGTATTTATTATTTCATGTAATTCAGCTCCTCATTTCCCATTCTTATTTAAACCTTTGCTCCAGTATTGGTACACTTCAAACCCAGATGTTCAAACCAACTTGTGTAAACCTAAATGTCCCAAAAAATGTTCCAGATACCTTCATGATTTTCAGATCCTCAGAAATGTTTTTGGTTTTTGAGTTAATTTAACAGATTTATTAACATATCACTTTCGATAAACTAAGTCTATTTTGCAGATAAAATCAGCTCCAATTCATCATAAAAGGTAACTAATTTCTGTTGTTTATTGATGCATGTGTGTATGTTATCAAAAGTATTTAAGCTCTGGAAACATCTGCCTTTTTTTTATTAACTCAAAAGAATCAAATTCCCTTCATTTTTCCGAGCTCTGGTAACTCCTTTAGGTTGGCCGTGTACCAAAACCTCTATATTCTTGCCCTGGATATTTATTTTATCCCTGTTCTTTGCTAAAATAGCATTCAGGCCAACATAAATAACCTCTTTGTCTTCTCTCTTTCATCCTGTGTCTCAATTGGTCCCCAAAGTCTCCACCTTCCCTCCTCCATCGCTGCACTTTCCGTCTTGATATGACCCGGGAGATAAAGTGCTTTATTTTTGGACTGCGTAGAAAGAGTTTCACTCCTCAAAGAGGGTGTCCGCCGTTGGACAAGAGTCCGACCTCAGTGATTACTGTCATCAGTTCAATTTCTGTTATGAGCCACCTTTTGTTTTAGTACTGAGAACCATCTGCCAATTTCAAACACAGGTGACATTCAAGTGGCATAATGGGTGAAATGGACTGTTTGTCAAAGCAATTTGTCTCCCCACCCACCCCAAAGGTCACACACATTCCTCTACCGGCTTCAAATATTGAATCCTTGATTAAAATTAAATGGCGTTTTACTTTTGGAAATGTCAGTATTGTTGTTTTCATTCAACTTGTAAATAGAGGCTGAGATTAAAACTCAAAAAATCCAAAATATCGTGAAAAAACAACTTCAAGACCTCAAAAGTTGCACTAAATAAAAGGCTAATCAACCCTTACACACACACACACACACACACACACACACACACACACACACACACACACACACACACACACACACACACACACACACACACACACACACACACACACACACACACACACACACACACACACACACACACAATTAGACAAACAGACAATAGTCATTATGTCATGCTGCAAAACCCTCCAAGTGCTGCCTCACGTACACACACACACACACACACACACACACACACACTCCAGAGATAAGCAGGCCCTTTCAATTGTCTATGCCTCCCCTCCTCACACACACATTCCACAGCAAAGTCAATCTTGGTTACATGGCGACACAGATTGTAATCGTCCTCAGACACGACTCGCATTTTAATAGAAATGTGTCCGAACACAAAACAATGCTTACACCGAGTAGCCTCAAGATCTGTGTGTGTGTGTGTGTGTGTGTGTGTGTGTGTGTGTGTGTGTGTGTGTGTGTGTGTGTGTGTGTGTGTGTGTGTGTGTGTGTGTGTGTGTGTGTGTGTGTGTGTGTGTGTGTGTGTGTGTGTGTGTGTGTGTGTGTGTATCTTTTTTAGTAGCTGTATGGGGAAATGTGACTTCAATTGTGATGCGTATGTTTGTTTTACGTTGGCAACATATTGGTGTTATCGTCAGCATAAAAACGTCTCTTTGTTCAGCTACAGTATGTGCATCATAAACTTCTTCATCTTCTTCTTCTTCTCCTCCTCCTCCTCCCCTTCCTCCTCCTCCTCTTCAGCATTATTTTGTTACTCACAAATAAATACCTCGTATGCAGTATACATATTCTTCTCCCATACATCTGGCACGATACAATGCATTTAATCAGCACACGTGCTATAAAGACTCATATTAATGGTCATTTATTAACAAATTAACCACACAGTTATGAAAGTGGTTGCAGAATAAAGTCTAATGAGCCCAAATATACTCACCTGCAAACCTTATACTGTTAACCTACTTAATTGTATTTAATATGACAAGGCAGGATTTAATTAGCTTTTATACATTTTTGACCAGCAGTAATGGCAATTTTATAACAGGAAATCTGTCTCAAAAAGCACGTTTTCTCCTCTTGAAGTTTAATATTCAAAGCAGCTTCTGAGTGTTCCTTCTTTATGGGATAAACACTGACTCAGGTCATTTCTCATTCCCATTCAGAAGCACCTAGAAGGACACAATAAGTAATTACATAATAGTCATAATAATCCAGTGGTTGCATAAGAGCCCATATTCCTCCAGCAGGATCACTCACCTCTATGTGGTTATTATGAATAAATTAGCCGATCCTTTTGAGAGACTGAACCTCGAGAACACGTAGAGCAAATGAGACGGACACAGAGTGTTAATGGAGGCTGTCAGGACGGGGACTCGTACGTCTCCACCTGTGTGTTCGGGTGTCTCTACATGCCACTACCTCCGAGTCACCGTCAATCAATCTCAATTACGGCTGCTGGCACGCTTATGAACTATGTGTGTGTGTGTGCGTGTTACCTGCCTAGTTGGCACTCGTTCTCAAGAGTTATTAGCAGGGTTTGAGTGTGTGTGTGTGTGTTTGTGTGTGTGTGTGACACCTCCGACTAATCAAATTAGCGCTAATTATCAGTGCAGGGAGCTAATACATTGCTACATGCATCAATTATGTGAAACCCCAGTGGGTCATACCAACATAACTGGAGCAAATGAGGAGGTGTGAATAGCAACAGAAGTATTTGCGTATGTTGAGGCGGTGTTTCTGGCGGTGCCTTTAGTCACGGTTAACGTTGGATTTCTTCCAGTTATGCTAATGCATGCTAGCTACAGAAGCACACACTCATCCGCCGGATAGAGCCTCTGGTGATTTAATTGTTTTTATTAGCTTAGCTTTTGAGGCTTATTTCAAATCAAAACTCGGCTTAGCTAAAGATTTAAACTATGATTGGTTTATTTGACTTTCAAACCGTGACGATTCTCAGTCAAGTCTTTGAGATATAAGACGTCTTTATTCCCTGATTTCTATCTATACTTTCCCGCCTTTTTTATCGCCACTGCGTCTATACCTAAAGATAGATTACTACTTTAAAATAAAAGTTAACCAACATGTCTGTGAGTCATTTGCCTAGATTGGAACAATGTAATTAGCTTCATGCAGACAGCAAATGTGACCCTCGTGGTGTGAGAATGTAATTATAACTTAACTTAGAAAAGGGAGATGTTTTCTGAGATTAGCCACATGCTCCTCTTTTATGAGCCCTGTGAAAGATCTTGAAAGAAAATGGTGTGATCACAATCTCTGTGAATAATTACAGACCTTTTTCTTGTGTCAGTGTCTTTGTTTCCTTCTCACTTGTCGACTACAAAGACCTTTTGAAATAAAACCAAGAAATATTGTCGTGGGTTGAAATTGAATCTCAGCAGCTCTGTGATTTCTCTCTTTCTATTGAACCTTTTTCTCTTTGAGCCGGACATAAACTGACTCATCCATCCTTTTTACCCACTTCCTTCAGACGCTTTTGACTGAATTCATGACACACACTCACACACAGATCCTCACTATTCTCTCAGGATGTATTAGCAGTGATTGTTTGACAGGCTGGAGAGACATTTCTCATCGGTGCCACGGTTATAATGTTCTTTCCTTACACATTTTATTATTCACTTAAAAGTTTTTGAGACTTTATTCTGAATTGAAATGCCTCAGGATATGAACAGCATTACATTGAAAAAGCTAGTCATTTAATGAGCTGCTAAGCCCTAAAAGGATTTCAATAATGTGTGTTTCAGTGGACGGTAACAGACTTACTGTGCGGCGTAGCAATCTGTCAATATGCAGGAGTCAACAATTGGCAATTTAGACGTATTTTGCTTATTTATTTAGCATGATTCAATAAAAAAAGAGGGCCCATTACGCGTCCTTGGGGTTCTCCCTTTCCTGTGATGTGGTATATAGGTTTTGGTGCATGTAAACGGTCTGCAAAGGTTAAAATCCACAGGTTTCCTCTAGAGAGAGTTTCTCTTTCATGAATTTTTACTCTTTACCTACTTTTTTTACTGGGGAATTACCAGAGAAGCTCTTCAAATACTTGTATTTTTACTGGACCTCATGTGGAAAAGGGATTAACAAAACATTTCGTGAGGCTCTTCATGTGTTGTTTATGCAGTATTATTAATTTGAGTAACTATAACTCTCAACTTATTTCAGTAAAGAGTAAAAATGTGGTTTATTTCCTTGGGTAATTAAGTGTGTTAGAGGTGAAAAGTGGAAACAAAAGACTCAAGTTTGTCAAATTACTTTCCATAACTGAATGTACGCGTATATCTTAGTCCAGGAAGATGAATATATTTATGCGTTGTCACTTCATTGTGTCTTTGAATCATTCATGTGAAGCGCTCACAGACAACATGTATTTAAATCAAATCTCCGTAACACGTATCAGTGTGTGAGAGTGTGTGTGATTCAGTCCTCATGTGTGATGTGGCAGCAGGCCGACGCTGTTCTCCGCCCGCTCTCTTATTTCCCTCCCAACGGGACGCCTCTATCTCCTCATATCCCCCACCGAGTGTGTGAGATATGGCGGTGAGTGTGTTTGATTGAAAAGACCAGTAGTACGCGTCACCTGCTTTATTGGAATATTATCTTTTTGCTCAGTGCGATACAGATTCAGTTTTAGCTCCCCTTTTTTTTCTGAGGGACAATTCACATCTGGGGTCGAACATTTTCATTTTCCAGCACGCTTATCTCGCCATGACTTAATAAACTACTGACATGTCATCCTAGCTGTGCCTGGAATGGACAATCACCACCTTCAGGCTTTTTATTCTGATAACCAGAGCAGAAAATAATAACTCCACGATGCCTGGAGATAGCCTGTGTCAGGTTAATTAACTCTCTAACACGTCGCTCCTCATTGTTTCCTGTTGTCACTAAATCCGTCTAAAGGTTAATGGACTACATGCTGCTGCTTTTACATTTCTTCCCCATTACCTCCAAACTAAATGCATCACGACCGACCATTGCCTCAAGCAAACCAAATGAATTTTATGAATTATTTATTACTTTTATGAGTTTTTAATTCATAGAAACATCCGGTTTCTGAGACTGAAGGGTAAAAGATCACCAGTCCATTACTGGATGGAAACGGTATGCAAAAATGTGTACTATAGTCGATATTAAACAGAGCTATGTGGCTTTGTGCTTAGGAAACACCAACAGGATATCAACACATACACTCCAAAATACCTTTAAAAAGAAGCAGTTGATTTCAGGGATTTAAAGCAAGCTGTGGTATCTGAGTTTGTTGTTTTCTTTCTAGAAATGTAGGAGTCTTTCAAGTCCTCAAGAACGTCTGCTGGATAGTATAGCAACAGTACTTTCTGGTAGAGATGTTGTAAAGCCTTGACACTTCTACAACATGTCTATGTCATTTATTCAGAATGTAAGCAGGCATGGGATGGTCACGTTCTGCAGCCTTGGTTCCTTTTTATGATTAACTCCTGGATCCTTTTTCCTGACGTTTTTGGCCGATTAGACCCGAAAAAGTCCTGGTAACTTGCACGCACTTCAATACCGTAGACGTAACTATACTTGGTCGTGTTCTCTGCAGGGGGTGGGCTCAACCACTGACCCTCGGATTGGTAGACTCTTGTTCCAACCCTCCGTCTTTGACGTGGAAGCATACATTTTCTTGACCTTTCTCACTTCTTTGCGTATGAGGCGCATCATTAATCCATCCACAGTGCCCCAAATAATGCATTACTTCTCTAGGTTTTTGCGTTTCATAACTATAACTGTGACATTTTCATTGCTAACCGAGTCTGGGTGTGCAAACCAGACCCTTTTAGTCTATTTCATTGCAGCAAAGGAAACAAAAACCAAGTGTTGCCATCAATTATTCTATTTCTGGATGCTCATACACACTTCCTCAGCACCATTTATCCCCCATCATGCATCCTGATCCATTCCAGCCTTTCTGGGGTGCAAACAGAACAGAAACAAGTGAAAATCTATCTTCAAATCCATAGTCCAACTTGTGTTGTAACACAAAATACTGTTTTACCAGTGTTGTAAATTGAAATCACAGGGTTGATTATTGTCAATGCTCCAAAAAACCCACTAATGATGAATCGAATAACTAAGAAGATAGTCTCTCTGTTTTAAACTAACGCTAAGCCTATTTTTCACAGTCATTTTGCAGGAGATATGCTGCCAGTGTTTGATAATATCCCATCGAGAATACTTTCTTTTTCAGTCAGCAGCATCAAAAGGAGAGCAGGATCAGATCCAACTGGCACAATAATCCAATCTCCTCCACTCACATCCTACTTAAAGTCCTTTTTATTTTAGCCAGATAGTGTCAAAGCTCAGGCTTGTTGTGGTGAAAAATCAGTCGCGGTAGGGTGCCAAGACTTCTGATCTTTTAATTAGCTAACGATTTTTTTATTCGGACAACTTTCTGCAAGTCTCAGTTCGTCACCAACGCATGAGGCTGATTTACCGCCAGCCTACTTTGTACCGAGGAGCTGCAATAACACCAAGTAGCTCACTCACGCTGAGCCAAAGATGGTATTAAGTATGGAATAACGTTGAGTATTAATTCCAAAAACCCACTACATGGAACCTGTGTATGGCAAGCTGTTCGAACATGTGTTTGTTCCCACCGTTCTTTAATATATAGCAACTATTTACAGTTACAGTTTCTGGTAATTGGTCTTAAAAAATGCTGCTTTTGCGAATAAATCCCGTTGTGGAAACACAGAAATGACGCATTATGTATTTATGTTAAGTACCTCTGGCTGCTTCTGTTATTCTTAATCCAAAAATAAGAAGTTCTCCCGAAACAAACGGCCGTATTACATTTTTAATTGAGCCTTTTAATGCAGTCACAGGGGCCGCTCTCCAATACATTTTTAATGTCTCTTTCTCACCGTCATAATTTGGGGATTAAATTGGAGGATTAAGAGGATTTTTTGGAGGATAGAACTATGAGGTTATTAAAGTGACGATACCCCTCTCGCTACACCCAGAGAATTAATCTGAGAATAAAAGAGAAGAGGGTTTAAATAACGCCTGCGTACGTATTTCAGTGAGTCAGAGAGTCGGGAAACGATGAAGTGATTATCTGCCGAAAAAGACACTTAGCAGTGAAGGAAACAAATGTGACAATGGCTTCCTCTGTTTCTCTCTGAGCTGGTGAGACACACACACACACACACACACACACACACACACACACACACACACACACACACACACACACACACACACGAAAGTAGCATCAAATCAGGCTGAATTTCAAAGTAATTACATTTGGTTCTCCGTAGTTTCCCCTCATTACAACTCTTACAGACGCTCATGACGTTCATGAACTTTCAACCAACTATTACTTTCTTATCACAATATGCATTAGAACACACATGGTTCCTTACAGCTTTGTGAGCCTCATTTGATGTAAAAGCGTCTTGGCGCTAGTATAAGTTTAACTCCTGGGTGATACTCGTCTCTCCGTAGAGCCCACACGATGTTTTCTACTTTTATTTTTTGCATGTCATCAACCATAAAAAGCCCTGACCCACGTCGCTTGTCCTCCTTTTAATTTTAACGACATAAAATGGGATTCATAAAAAAATGTAATTGGCTCTTAAGGATAGTTTCCCTCCTGAGGAAATTTCAATCTGAAAGGTGTATCATCTTGGGAACAGGAACTTTATTAAACTCCAGCAATTATTATTTATACAAAGTATTATTTATCAAAAAATGTTCCCTGACAACGGCCAGCAAGAAGGTTTATCCTCTGGGGAGCAAGAACTGCATTGCAGGTACATTTTATTTTAGAAATCAGCCTCTTTTGTAACAAGCTGTTCAGGTTAGGACGTCCCTTTAATTGGCACCGGGTTAGTGTACCATATGCCATGTATTACACACTTCAGTAATTAGGAACACAATGGGTGTAGCAGCTTGAGCTGAAGTTGGAATGAAAATGATCAGGTAGCCAACAAAACAGCAGGGTGCCGATGGGGGCTGTGGTGTTAAAGTAATTGGAGTAGAAAGGTGTAGACCCATGGCCGACTTCCAAAGAGCTGTTGAAACACTTGCTCTCTGTGTTTTGGCTTTGAATTAGACGTGGTGAAGTTCAGTGAACCCGATGGAGACCATTTGTGATTGGACAGCCTGAATCATGGCTTTGTCTGGCGCCTATTTGACGCTTTTTTGTCTTAGGTTTTACTCTAAATCATCCCAGTCATTTCAGGAGTCTAAACAAAGGCGTATGTGTTATACTGTACAGAGCTTCAGGATTAACTCAACTATTTCCAGCTGCAGAGCCCAACGTTGGCGCAGTGGAGAAAATACAAATCCAGGATAAGTCAAAATTGGTTTGTTGACTCTCCAGATCGGCCCAGATATTACATTTCCTCCCAAAATAAAGATTGGAATATGATTTTTTCCACACAATAATCAATGTTTTTTCACCTCCCCTGTTGAAGCAGCAGTAGAAGCAGCAGTAGAGGAGAAAAGTTAGGGGTATTTTCTCATGGAAACTTTTTATTTCAGCCCCTAAAGGAAAACTTAATCTCTCAGTTTATTGGAAGACAAAATTGGATAAACTAAAGCTGTCAGTCGATTCAAAATAGTAGACTTAAAATTCTATATTTTCATTCAGAGTGAGTGGAGCAAACATATGATATGTGGAGAAACTCAAGATGAGTAAAAGTTTCTGTTATTTCTACTTAAGTAAGTACACCTGAGGTCGATTTCTGTCTCCATCCGAAATAAAAACACGCCACAGACTGAATGTGTGGACTCAGTTTCTCGAGGGGTATTTTTTTCCCGAGGACTCAGACTTTTATAAGCTACAATGCTTCGCCGCACCATGATGAAATTAATCTCATTTGTGTGTAAACACTTTTTTGTGTTGGAACTGTAAGCTCCTTATCCGGAGCCAGTGGAGCGGGCCCAGAGTGATTCCTGCTGTCTGCCACATCAGTCGTTTCCTAAACTCAGGATGTGTGTTGCTGCAGTGTTAATCAAAGTGTGTGTGTGTGTGTGTGTGTGTGTGTGTGTGTGTGTGTGTGTGTGTGTGTGTGTGTGTGTGTGTGTGTGTGTGTGTGTGTGTGTGTGTGTGTGTGTGTGTGTGTGTGTGTGTGTGTAGAGACAACATTTACAGGATGGTTGTTGTCTTGTTCGACTGCAGAGTCGCCGTTATGTACTGAGACTACAAGGCCATTGAGCTTCTTTTACACCGGGGACATTAAGGTCAATGAAGTAATTATCTTTTAATGCACAAAAATGTAGAAAGACATCTGAAGAACATGCCAGAAGTTACATTAAAATATATGCATGATATACTTTACAAGACATCTGACAACATGACTTGGGCTACTGATACAAACAATACATTTTAACGGGGGGTAACATTTAAAAGAGGTACACAAATTATCATAAAATAGTTTTTAAGAAATGTGAAAGGCTATAATACAAAACCACAACCCAGATCTATCTTTGTTTTGTATTAGTATCTTATTTTTCCAGCAGTGGCTCAGTCAGTAGGGGCTTGGACTGGGAATCGTAGGGTCGCCGTTTCAAGTCCCCGAACAGACTTGACAATATGGAAAGTGGACTGCTACTTGGAGAGGTCCCAGTTCACCTCCTAGGCCCTGCTGTGGTGCCCTTGAGCAAGGCACCGGACACCTCCCCTCCCCATTGCTCCCTGGCCGCTGCACAATAGCTGCCCACTGCTCCTAGTACTAGGATGAGTTAAATGCAGAGGACCAATTTCACTGTGTGTGCTCTGCTGTGTGCATGTATGTAAAATAATGAGGGTTTCATCCTCCGATTCTATCTATCTATTTTGCGAATAAAACCCAATGCAGGGTTAGCGAGCTAGCTGCTAACACATGTACTAGCTGCTTACATGCGTCGCTAGCTGCTTACATGCGTCGCTATCTGCTAACACGCGTCGCTAGCTGCTTACATTCGTCACTAGCTGCTAACACACGTCGCTAGCTGCTAACACACGTCGCTAGCTGCTAACAGGCGTCGCTCACAAAGCTCCTTCTCTCTCTGTTTACTCCCCTTGGCATTTTGTCTGCCGTTGCACATGTTGTTCAATAAAAAAGTGAATGGAGAGGGGAAACAAAGCCCTCTGAGCTAATGAGCTTCTAAAGGTCAGGTACATACTTGGGAATTCTGATTTGGGATATTATTTTCTTTAGAGGCCTTTACAACAACAGCAAGATGTCTTTTAATTTGTAACATAATAAAAAAAGCCTTTTTGTTTTTGAAGCCATTGTCTCTCCGCACCCTGTCTTTAAATGAAAGTAAATCACACCAACTATTGTGCAGCTATGGAGCTTTGAAGAAAAGGCAATTAATAGAAATGCTGTGTAGTGGAAAATTGAAACGATACGTGTTTGGTGTTGATGTGTTATATTTCTACTGAATCCAATTTGGCCTTACCAGGGGCGGCTGGCCCATAGGGGGCGATAGTGCACCGCCCTCCTTAAGCCAAACGAAAAAAAAAAAAAAAAAAAAAAAAGAGAGAAAAGAGTTTATTTTGCCGGTCTAAGTCTTAATAGTATAGTCCAAACAGCAGCCTGAATATCGCTGCGACAATCAGCAGCCTGGATGTCACTGTCCAACCAGTAGCCCCGCCCCCTTGGGGCGATATCAGTCAGATTGAAAATCGCCCCAGGCGCTCTCATAGACTTACATGTTGAGACTCGTTTTTTCAAAAATCGAACGATACAATGCATTTCTATGGGCTCCGGGGGGGCTTGCCCTAACGTGATTTCGTCATACGCAGTTACGCACTGATGCGTGCTCGGACGTACAGCGCGCGCGTCTGGCGGAGACCGCCGAATGATTCGGCGGCGCCGAATCATCATGGCTGGCAACTGCAATTCCATCGTTTCCCTGAGGGAATTACCGTTCAGTCGTCGAAGCAATGCGGATAAATTGGCTGTTAAAGAATTGGGACCACCCAGACCAAATTTAAACATCAAGCAGGTGTCAACAAAAGCGGGGAAAACATACAGCCGCGGATTTTCCCGGAGCTGGTACGAGCGGAAAACATGGCTAGCAGGTTGTGAAGTGGCTAACGCTCTGTTTTGCTACCCCTGTGTGCTAATCCACCCGGATGCCAACACTGACACCGCCTGGACAAAGACGGGTGTCACTGATATGCACCACCTCTCAGAAAAGGTGAAGAAACACGAAACATCGAAGATGCATATGGACAGCTGCCTAAAACTGTCGGCATTTGGGAGAGTGAACATTGCCACACAGCTGGATGAGAGCTACAGGATAGCCGTGCGCCGTCACAACGATGAGGTGAGCAAGAACCGGCACATCCTAGGCCGCCTTATCGACTGTGTGAAATTCTGTGGCGTGTTTGAGTTAGCTCTGAGAGGCAAGGATGAGAGTGAGGGGTCCAGCAACGCGGGGATTTTTCGTGGACTGGTTGATTTAGTGGCGTCGCTGGACGAGGTGTTTGAGGAGCACTTAAGAACGGCCACAGTCTTTAAGGGCACATCAAAGACGGTGCAGAATGAGCTGCTGGATTGCATGGCATCTGTCATCAGAGAGCGTATCGTGGAGGAGGTGAGAGCAGCAAGATTCGTGGCAATCCAAGCAGATGAGACCACAGACGTCTCTACACAGACTCAGTTGGTGCTGGTGCTGAGATATGTAGATGGAAAACACGCTGTGCAAGAACGGTTCTTTGAATTTGTCCCCATCTTGTCAGCAACGGCCAGCTCCATTGCCGATGCAATTTTGGAGAGACTGAATAGCGTTTTCACTGATGATGATAAGTGTAAACTCATTGCGCAAGCCTACGACGGTGCCAGTGTGATGAGAGGAGAGAGAGCTGGTGTGCAGCAAAAGGTACGAGAAGAGTACAAAAATGCCCATTATTTGCATTGCTACGCACACCAGCTGAATTTGATCATGCAGCAGGCCACTTCACACATCTCAGCAGTGAGAGTTTTTTTCTCTGACCTTGGTGGGATTTCCAGTTTTTTTACCCGGTCACCCAAACGCACAGCCCTTCTCGACCAGATTGTTGCACGAAGGCTGCCTAGAGCATCATCCACAAGATGGAACTTCAACAGCAGGATCGTGAGCACTGTCTATGAGAACCTGGGCGACCTCATAGAGTGTTTTGAGACCATCAGGTCAGACAGCACCTTTGACAGCACCACCGTGAGGGAGGCGTCTGGCTTCCTGAGGATGCTGCAGGATGAAGATTTTGTTTTTTTCCTGCAGCAGTTTCATCAAATCATGCCAAATGGAATATGTTCTGGAAAATTTTGATTAATTACAGTTTTGATTATAGTATAATTTGATTTGATTATTGCTATGGCATCCATGATGGCTATAAATTGTAGACTGTGCTAAAAGTGATTTCAAGGGCAAACTATTAGATGACAAACTATCTGTTAATGTGTGTTTTATTGTGGAACCAAATGTATTGTATATTTTATGTCTGGGGTTGCATCTAGTGGTTGAAAACCAAATTAAACAATGAGATGTGACACTGTAAAGCTGGCTATCTGACTTTTATTTATTATTATTTTACCCATTGAATGGGTCATCTTAGCCATCATCACAACTTTTGCCCCCCCTGAGAAATTTGTCAGGAGCCGCCACTGGGCCTTACACAAATGGGGGAAGTGTGTGTGACGGTAATGGAAAACAAATGAAACACACACCGTCCTGTAAACTCTGAGACGAGTGGGCAATTTGTTGTTGACTCTGTCACATTTCAGTGCTGCCGATCACTGCACTGTTTCCGGAGGGTTTGTGCTGAGTCGGCACGCTGCATGTCAGTGCTTCTCATTCACACCGATGGATTCAATCACACCTGGCAGCTGATGCTCAGACACGGCGTGCTCACACTGATCCGCTGAAGGATAAACCGTCCTGCTCAGAGGCATCGGCTTTAGTTAGTGTCAGTGAGGAGGCAAAGAATGAGCTCATCTTTTTTGTGTGAATTTCTGCTTGACTTGAATTTGGAATAAATTATGTTTTCATGTAACAAGTAGTCCTTCAAAGGCACCTAAAGAAAATCAAAAGCAGCTCAACAACACTGAGTTAAGAGTTCCCTCAGTGACACTTTGATTCAATCAAGGGTGAGCAGAGCTGGTACACTTGCAGTTTAACAATGCACCAGGCTTTGCACCATCTGGAATGCTTACAGTCGTACAGATAGACACTAATTATGACTTTAATATACCCTATTGTACCCATAGAGTTCATGACAGTCATTTAAACAAACAAAGGAGGCATTTTTGAGACGTTCAGGCGCATTATAATGCAGAGTTTGGTGCAAATGTGACGGGAGGTTTCCACAGATCTACATGCTAAATAGTTGTGTGCACAAATATTTACTGACCCCATCTTTCAGTAATGTCTTCCCTCAAAGGCACCTAAAGAAAATCAAAAGCAGCTCAACAACACTGAGTTAAGAGTTCCCTCAGTGACACTTTGATTCCATCTATAGGTTTTGATATCTTGCCTCTTGTTTCTCCTTGACGTCAGGTGTTTAAATCCGATACTCCTGGAGATTAAAGCTCTTCCTTCTGATAACACAGGTGTATACGTTTCCCAAAAATCTTCCCTGGAGCATCTTTCAATTAGCTGCATTCAAATAAAGACCCAAGTGTCTCTGAGAGGAGGGGGAGATGAGATCAGAAGTGAAGGGGGTTCAGGTGCAGAGAGGCCTCACTCTGATCTCTAATTCTCTCTCTGGAACAAACACAGACGCTCCAATTGAAAAGCAGAGAGCATGCCAAGCTCCAGCGGTGGCACCAAAAGCCCGGCAAACTTTGTGATCAATTTACCGCCGGAGCCGGAGCCCCTGACAGATTTTAACACGGGACCATCGCTCAGCATCACAGTAGAGCCGGCTGCACGTATAAACTGTGGCAGCAGGCACAGAAACAAGTGTGTAAACAAGCCGAGACACAAACGTATAGGGAGAAATGCCTGAGAGTAATCACGGGAGAAAGCATGGGAGACCCTGGGATGACTCGCTGTTGCAGGAATGTTGATATTATGCCATGAAGGCAACAGTTAAGTCAGCTTTTCACTACAAACATTCAATTAAGGCCAAAAAATGTGTTTAATTGGCAAACAAATGAACTGAAAATGGGAACGCATTGGTTTCTATTTACTTAAAATAGTCCTGCTTTATTTTTATAGTCTTAAAAAAAGGTTCCGTAGCTCGAAAAGTCTGGAAGAAATAGAGAAATATCAGCTTTTCTTTAATGTCTTTGTCTCTTCAGAACCGTTGGGAAATCCTGATCGAAAAAAAAGAAGCAAATTGATCTCAAAGTTAATCCATATTCATTCCATTATCGGAGCGTGATGGTCTCAAGTGAGACGTTTTATGATTATCTGTGGCGGCAGAAGGTCTGTGATTCAGCGGAAAGCAGATTTTCTTGCTCAAATGAGGGTTTAATGAACTGCTGTGGATGCTAACCAGAGGCAGGTGCAGAGGCTAATTTAGGCAGAAACTCAGTGACAGATGCAGGCGTGCTCTTCCTGCGACATAGTTTAAAATAATGTTCATATACAAACACACACTGTTGCACGCTCTCAGTCCACAGACACACGCTGGATACTGATTCAAAAGAACATGACTGACGAAAAAGTACTTTCTGTTTCAACGAGCTCACGTTCCACACATGCGTAACATCGCTACCAATTGTCCGATCACTTTGAGCTAAACACGAGCTTGTTGTTTGTAGCTGAAAAGCTCTGATGAACCTACTGTACACTATCTACCAAGCACCAACTAGCAGGAGGACAAAGTAATGCTAGCTAGCTAAAAAAAAGGTCATTTAGAGGTTATTTGAAGAGTTGGAGGAGACCAAAACGGAGCTAAAACGACAATGAATACTGGGCTAGCATTGATGCTAACTTAGCTTCGCGTTGTTGCATATGTAAATAAGTAATCAGTTAAATATTTTTAATGTAAATAAGTAATTATTTACAGACAAGTAAGCCATACGTACTTTGTAAGTTAATGTGTCCATGAGATATTTACCTATGTGTGTAAGTTTACAAAACATATATAAAAAATGTGATTTGGATCCAAGGCAATTATTGCATCATTATTTTCCAGGGTTTTATTCCCCTAACCAGATCCAATACAGATCCTAAATCCCATTATTCAAGTGTGTTGTCACTTTTTAGCAACCGTTAAGGTGATTTCTTTATAGGGAGAAATGTTCCTGCTGATACCAAGGCGTGTCCGATAGCTTATCATAGCAAAAGTGGCGTGTAGTGTAATGGAGAGAGCTCCCCCGCTGCCGGTACTCCCCACAGGCGTACAGCCACCAAACAAGCCTGAATGAAAACAGATTGCAGAGGCATGCACACGTAAACACACACACACTCACACACACAGGGTTATAAAGCAGTTGTATATCACCCTGAGCAGTTTAGGCCTACAGGTGAGTAAATGCAGCTCTAAAGTCACTGGAGTGATGCCTGACCCGCTCAGCTCTATTTTAACGCCTGTAGACTCTGTGTGTGTGTGTGTGTGTGTGTGTGTGTGTGTGTGTGTGTGTGTGTGTGTGTGTGTGTGTGTGTGTGTGTGTGTGTGTGTGTGTGTGTGTGTGTGTGTGTGTGTGTGTGTGTGTGTGTGTGTGTGTGTGTGTGTGTGTGCTAGTGACACAGTAATGGAAAGGTATACAAATGCTTCAAACTGAGTCCCCCTACTCCTGCCTGAGGGAATTAAGGTGCATTACCTGTCATTTGAGCTCTGATGAGTGCATTTACTTTGTTAATCCCTTTAAAAATAGTAATAGTATATCCTCCTAGCTCGTGTGAGGGTACAGTTAAAGCTGTTTTAGGCTCAAAGATCGGGAAAGAGTTGACAATCAGGAGACAGTAAAGGTCCCCTGTGTGCTCAGATTACATATGAGTACAATTTATTTGACTAAGAGCACATCTTACTGTTAGTATTCGTGGGCTTTTCCAGTTAATTCTTAAGGCAGTTGTAGATTTGCAAACTGTTTAGACAACTATTAGGAGCATCGTCATACACAACTTCAATAGTTAAGTAAGTGTAGGATGTATTTTATGAACGCTTAAATGTAGGGAATATAAATAAAGAACATTTATTTTTGAGATTAGACAACTTGTTCGAGTAGAACATTAAAACAACACAATTTCATGCTGCATCCTCTTCCTGTCTGGGACTGTCTCCACTCCCCTCCGTTTAAAACTGAGGTGGTTTTCAAAAGCATGGCAGCAGCAGAGATGGGTGAGCAGAGCTGGTACACTTGCAGTTTAACAATGCACCAGGCTTTGCACCATCTGGAATGCTTACAGTCGTACAGATAGACACTAATTATGACTTTAATATACCCTATTGTACCCATAGAGTTCATGACAGTCATTTAAACAAACAAAGGAGGCATTTTTGAGACGTTCAGGCGCATTATAATGCAGAGTTTGGTGCAAATGTGACGGGAGGTTTCCACAGATCTACATGCTAAATAGTTGTGTGCACACTTTGGACACATGCGGACGCCTCGGTGCCTCGCTTAGTAAGCAGTTCTTAGTGTTAGAGGAATTCATCAAAGTTAATGAAGTGTCTGAGAAGCCAGAATCCTGCAGGATGCATCCCCGCAAATCAATAGCAATGAAAGGAAACTCCTGTTCATCTATTTCCTCAGATAATTTCTCCTTTTCAGCAAACTTCTCCCTCAAAACATCAACCTACTCAGAAATATTTCCTTCAGTTGGCACTTTTGTGTGATTGAACGTACATTTCCCCCCGTTTTGGATGCAATTTGGGTTCAGCCGCTTGCTTTGGATACCCTTTGACAAGTTAAACTGGCAACCTTTAAGAGGAATGAATAGCTTTATGTGACATTTATACATTTTAAATCATGTTATCCTTTAATACAGCTCACTACTTGGACAAAATTGATTAGTTTAAGAGTGAAGTAGCAACCATATTGTCAGAAAAGATGTCACCGGTGATGAATACTGCACAAAGGCACTCCTTGTCGTTTCAGGCTCCTTTGTCTTAGTCTTTGTCTTCTCTGTTCAAGTGATGTCGTCCAGTTCCTTTGGGGTTCAATGCCTGCATTCTTTACCTTAAATCTTTGACTATATTAAACATTTTACTCGAGGGATGACCGGAGGCCACAGCTCTTTACATGCAAACTAGCTCGGTTGGTTTACGGAAGCTGAAGATGGTCATTTTGATGAATTTAGTACAGTTTCTGGTGCTGTGTTATCTTAAAACAATCACAAACGCAGGACTTTTTGAAGTGAAGCAGAAACACACACACACTGCCGCATCATCCCCATCCCCATCAGACTGATGGCAGGGATATAAATCTTCTTCAGCTACTCCGAGCATCTGGAAGCCTGAAAAAAGGTTAATGTGATTTAGCGCGGCCATATTCATTACTGAGTGGCATTAGAAGAGATTCATAACGATTGGCTCTAATGTATCAGCAGTTACTTCATTATAATGGGGTTGATAAGAATGGGAAGACAGGAAAATGAGATAAGAGGAAGGGAGAGAGGTTAGTCTGATGAAATTAAAGGTCATACGACGTACATTCCCATAACTTACATTAATAAACGGTTCCTATGGTGTCTCTGTGTCTGAGCTACTGGTACAGTTCCCAGTAAAGTGGTTACTGGTCGATGTCTAGCTTGTATCACACTTGGTATTCGGGTTTGCAGCCATGTGTCAGTGCTAGAAGATGTCAGTGTGACAGATTGAGAGACTGAGGAGCGCTGATGTTTGAACAACTACTGACAGGGCCTCTGTGTCTGGGGGAGGGGGTGACAGTGACAGTGCACCTGCAGATAGAGTGGCTCGAGGTCCTTGGGGTGGGACAGGTACCGGTGCTATCCAAGAACGGTACTTGTTGAGGGATGTGCTTCTTTCTTTCTGAGCCCTATAGACGTACATTGTTGTCCTATTTGTTGCGTTTAGGCTTTATTCAACCTTCTTTCCGTCACAATTTCCAAATTTCGACTTTTAAAAGTGTCCCACTATTTTCTCATTATTCCATCTCCTTCTTCACGTGGCCCTAATCATCTTCTTTTAAAAATTCACACTTTTTGTCTCCCAAATCTCGACTTCAAACTGATCATATTTTCCCCCAAATTCTGAATTTTTAGAAGTGAAATATTGAATATAAAAGGTTTTTTACCGAACATGAATTTACATTTTTTATTTAATTTATTATAGTATCATGTACCTCCTGCAGTACTCCAACGCACCCCTAGGGGTTTACGCACCCCCATTTGAGAACCACTGATCTAGAGGATGGTTATTTTAAGTTATGTTGAAATTACAGCAGACTCAAATCCGATCCACCGTAGTTTGTGTCTCTTTCTAGTCCTTGTTGCAGTTTGAATGATCCTCCATCCATCACGTCTCTTGATAAAAACTTTGAACCCACTTTGAATTATACAAGTTTCCTCAGAGAAGTAACGTTCCTCATCGTCTGTCCAAATGAGCTTTTAAAGACGTAGGAGCTAAAAGCGTTGTTAGCTGTCTGGTGTTGGCAAAGCAAAGCCGATGTTAGGGTTTTTCTTCATGAAATATTCAGAAAACAATAAAACACGGTCAAATTAAAGCGATCCGGAGCACACACAGGGGTGCATTTAGAGGAAAGACAGAAAGGGTTTTCTGAGGGTTGCATGGGGACAGGCAGATATTACAGAGAGAAGAGAGAGATTCAATTAAGGTGAATTAATTGGGTTGGGAAAGAGATGGAAATCTCTGCTGATGGATGAGACGGAGGGATGGAGCTGATGGAAAAAGATGCGCTGGGAGCGGCTGCGGTCGTCTCAGATATAAATAGAGGTGAAGCTGAGTGGTTGGAGGCCAAGCTGCAGTTTCAACACAGGCACGGGGGGTAACGTTGCACCACTAGACATATTTCAGAACTGCAACGCGTTTGAAGTGCACAGCTTTTAAATCCCCCATGTTGGAAATTGGGGAATTGTGTCCATGTTGGAGGAATGTAAAATATCAAAGCTTCATATTTACTTTGACTTCAACCTGACAGTAAAAGACACTCTTTTTCTCAGCAAAGTTGGGTCATGTTGTTGTCATTTTGTCCTCTAGTTTTAGCTTACAGCGTTCTTAACTTACGAGTTAGGTGCAACTTTACAAGAAAGAGAACTACCGTAAGATTCCCACATGTGTGTTTAGGTACGAGTACTCCCTTTTTAATAATAACTACTCTAAGAAGGGTTCAGTTTTCTTTGCAGAATACATCCTTCATGCTCTCCCTCTGTAACCGTCACCTTCTCATCGCTTACTCTTGTTTTTTTTTACTGACCCAAAGTCAGATTTTGTGGGCATGTTCAACCTTATGTCAAAAAACACGCAGGACACACAGCTCTCCTTAAGGCCAAGTACATGCATATTTCTGTCTCACACACTCCTCTACACACACACACACTCCCATTAGGTGTTGAGTCAGGACACCATGTCCATTCCAAATGTCACGGTCTGCCTAAAACCGATCCTCCGCTCACCACGCTTCTCTATGTTTAGTCTGCTAATAATCATGTGTGCGTTGACCTGTCATCGCCTTCCACAGCAAAGAATAAATGTGTGGGCTGCGTGTGTGTGTGTGTGTGTGTGTGTGTGTGTGTGTGTGTGTGTGTGCCCTTATCAATCTTACACCCCTAATGATGGTGTTGCCTCCGCCGGACACATGCACTGATCGGTATTCAGTCTGGCTTCTGGCTGTCGTCAGTGAGCGCGCAAATTGGTGCATTCATATTTATACGTTACGCACATGTGTCACTACTGAAGGTCACAAGTGAGTTAGACATGTTAATAGGTGTGTGTGCTCTATGTTAATGTGTGCTTGTATCCTTCGCCGTAAAGGGTAATGTTTTTTAAGTTTGGTTTTATCCATCTGCAGAGGCCAACATGTCCGATAGTTTGTTGTATGCAACAGCACAGTTTTGCAGCTGGCATCAATGAACCTTTAGAAAAATACATATCTGTCTCTAGATCCACATTTCCCCTGTATTTGTTTCTCTTCCTAAATGTGTTCAATTAATTAGCATGTCTCTTGTTCGCTCCCCTTCTCCTGATCCTGCAGGACACTTGTCTCTCAGCTTACTTATAATAGAGTCCATTAACATTATTGCTGGTTTCAGACACAGATGTTGTCTTATTGTCTGGCAGCTTGATTGGATTTTTCCTCAAACAGAAACGCTGCCTTTTTCTCATTCTGATATTTTCTCAACTTCACCTTTGTCTCTCCTCATTTCTCTCCCCCTCTCTCTCCCTCTTGTAAACACATGCTTTTTATCCCTTTATCCTTTCAAGGCCAAGCTCAGTCTCCCACCTCCTTGTAAAAAAAAAATAATAATCCTCCGTAGACACGGTGTGCACTCACTCACCCTCCCTTTAACACACACACACACACACACACACACACACACACACACACACACACACACACACACACACACACACACACACACACACACACACACACACACACACACACACACACACGCACATTCAAAATCCATCAGCACTCACACACATATCTCCATCACCTCTGCTTTCACACTCATGTCCTCCTCTCATTCTCATAACTGAATTAACCTGGAAGTGAGGCCAGAGCAGGCCCATTACATCCCATAATTACATTCATTTAGGCTCCATCTAAATCCTGTGCTTCTCCCCTTGTGTCTCCCCCTCTTGACCCTTTATCCTTTGTGCTTTTTCTTCAGCACTTGTTGTCCCGTTCTTCCCGCTAATCAAACTCCCAGCGCCTGGACGTAATAATAGCAACATGTGACTTTTATAAGATCTTGTGCAGAGCAGCTGATGACGACTCCACCCAATGAGCTGCTTTCACGGTGTATAAAGCACACCGATGACACGCTGCAGTGTTGTGCCTCATTCAGCTGGTTCCTGAGCTCGTCCCGACACAAAGAGGGTGACATTAGGTGACGCTGCAGCAGCCACCGCAGGGGGAAGCATGGATTAAGTGTGGCGAAAGCTCAGCCGGTCCAGTGAATCGAAGGATTCTGCAGGAGATGGTTCAGTGAACCCGACTCTATCACTTACTGCAGAGCTCTGTGGTCTGCTGGGATGAGGTGTAACAGGATGTTTGCAGCATCAGTGCACAGCTGGAAGACCCAGATGAATTGAGCAGCGAGGCCAAGTTAGCATGGGTCTGAAGTCTGGCTAAAAAGTGATCCATCTCTGTTTGGAACCAAAGGGTATTTTTTTATTTAAGTTATTTTTTGGGGGCTTTTTGCCTTTAATCGGATAGGACAGTGGAGAGTGACAGGAAAGTGGGAGAGAGAGTCGGGGTGGGATCCGGAAAGGACCACGGGTCGGGAATCGAACCCGGGTCGCCGGCGTACGGTTCAGGTGCCCCAGCCAGTTGCGCCAACAGCTGATATGTTTTTTCCTTAAAATAATAGATCTTATTATAAACTATTTATATTAATAAAGTTCAAGTTAAAATAAAGTTATTTTATCCAAAAAAATCAGGTCAGAAAATGTAGACTTGGATTTCCTTTTTAATCAAGGTTGGATCAATCTCCCTTCACCTCTACTGAAATGTGATATCCGTCATGTGTAATCACGTTGTCATATTGCTTATTAAGAATACAGAACAAGTTGGATTTTGCTCTGAGACGCCATTGTGACGCCGTAGCCACAGGTTGGGATTCAGGCCCATTGTGTCACAGTGGCAAATGGCACTTGTACACCAGCAACTTAAAAACACACCTCCGCATTTCCTGCGAGAGTATGTTGACGACGGAGAATCAGAAAATATCTTTAGTCAAGCTGCCGGGTTAAAAGGTTGTCAACATTGTCACCTGTCCTCTTTAAAAATGTACAAACACCGTTTTTTCCCGGGGCTATTATTCCGCACAGTGCAGCCTCAGAAGAGCTTCCTCTTGTGCAGATATCCCACACAAATGGCTCCCCTCTTGTCCTCTCTCTGCTTCCTGTTTCCACTCCACACCTCTCTCCCACATTCCTCCTCTCCCTGGGCTGTAATAATAGCCCCGGTACCTTCAACAGAGCAATTACCTCCATTACCCCGAGAGGAGCAATCAGCGCTACTCACAAATATAGCGGCGAGTAAATAATAGTATAGTTAGGGAGAGAGCAGCTATACATATATATAGACGGAGAGCTGGAGGCCAGAGGGAAGGTTGAAATTACACATGGTTGGTTATTTAAGGGCAAGAAAAAGCTTGAAATCATTTAGAAAATACTGTTATTTTATTTCATTCATTCCTTATCCATGGAATAAGTATCATTTTTTACTGAAAGCACGATAATAACTGCGTTTAAAGTCTTCAAATTTAACTTTCCCCCCCTACTTTGCAAATGATGTCATAAATATTAAAGTTTTGAGGAATATTCAAGATTTAAAACCAAATAAAAAGGAGAATTAAGTTGAATAAAAACGGTATATTGCCATAAAAATGCCATAAATATTCAATCATTTCAGATGTTTTGCAGGTGTTTTCTCACACACAGTTTAACAGGAAACACAACTCTTTAAATCATCTGCTCTATTCTACTTGACACATGGAGACTGAGGCATGGATTAAATATTTACACCTTCTCCCAGACGCTGTGGACACATATTTACCCAGAACATCCTTATTTTTCCTAGAGAGGAAAGGGCTCCAGGCCATTTTCCGGGCTGTGTGAAGATCGAAAGATAGTGTGTGTTTTGTGAACAGGTGAAGCGTTGCAGTTTGCACCGGCTCTGTCTCTGAGGTGCTACGCGTCTCTCCCTTCCTACTGAAATTCCTAATCACTGCAAGCCAAAAGGGAGACGACGACACATCAGGCACATCAAACACAGGGACGCACATGAGCACTGATTGATGGATAGAGCACACCAGTGAACCAAGAAAAAGCTCAGTTTATTGATTTAAAGAGCAGGGAAAATATCCATCTCAGTATTAGTGAAGCCCCTAAAATCCACCTCCCAGGATGACGATGCAGGCATGCAAAAACCGCCCATAGTTTTGGCTCTGGGAATGTTGCCATGACAACAGCAGCCTCCCCTGTGTGTACTCCAGACTATTGTCAGTCAGAGTAGCACTTTATAAAGGAAAATACAAATCCATCTTTTCCATCCTCTTTGTTCTATATTCATAGAAGAGTGAGATGTTGAACCAAGGTTTTCCTTTTTTATCGGCGGCATCACATTCTTTTGGTCCCGCCTCACCACTCTCCACTTTATTTGGACTTGAAGGTTTGGAGAGGTATTATTTGTAGTATGACTCTGTTATTTTCTGGAGGCTTAAGCAAGTTGACTGCATGGCTACGCTGCCCGTGACATGCTCTGAATGTAGATGGAAGCGTGGTATTTGGGAAAAATGACAGGGAAAGGAAGCAACAGGTGAGTCAGGGTTAAGTCGAGTAAAATGTATTTGACGAAAAACGAAGTATCAGGTTTATTTGATCCTTTATTTTAACTTGTGTGATGCCTGTTGACATGCTTCTGTGACAAGAACATATTCCGGATTTGAGGTAAATGAAGTCTGTCTAATCTCTAATCATCTGAGGCTAATAATAATAATTCATTGTATTATTTTTGTGCTTTTCCAAGTGCTCAAAGTGCTTTATATTACATATATCAGACATGCAATACATCGAATACTGTGGACAATACCCACAGGAGCAAATTAGGGTGAAGTGTCTTACCCAAGTGCAGTTGTGGTCAAGGTGGGATTGAACCCGTGCTTCCCTGGTCCCGTGATATGATGAACAGCCCACTAAACCGCGCCGTAATCGTATAGGATCTTGCAATGTAGTGAAATACTTTGAGCTGATGACGGCGCCAGATAAAGTGAGTAGTTCAACAAAGTTATTGCAATTCCTCCTGAGGGAGAACATGGGTTTCTGTACCAGATTGCATGCAGTTCATCGAATGTTTTAATCAAAATTCATCAAGCAAATAAGTCAGGATTTCACCAAAGTTGTTCCAATTCATCCCCTGGAAACCATGCATGTCAGCACATCATTTCATGGCAATTGATCCAATACTCGTTGAGGTAATTCAGTCAATCTAATACAACATTAAGCTGCCTTCACAAAAGTAGTTTTTCTTGAACACTTTCTATATGCTTTTTGAACTGAGTGGTTGTTCGCCAGTTAGCTTTCTTATGCTCTAAATATCTGCCCACTGGATTTCTGTCAAGGATTTCCACCCACATGTATTTGCTTTAAGAGCAGCTTTGATTCAATGGAGTAAGTTTAGCCAGAATAGATTTAGCCAACAAGAAATGAATGAGGTAAATTGAAAGGAAATAAATTGTGTGTAGAAAGAGGAGATAGCAACTGGTGATGAAGAAATGATGCGTAAAAGAATGTGAAACTGAAAAGAGTCTCGAGGAGAAGAAGTGGGGTAGATGTCAAACTTGAAGGAGCCTTTCTTCTTCTTCCCCCTTGATTTACCAAACTAGATAAGTGCTACTCATGCTTTGTCAGCACACCAAGTTGAGAAGGAGTAAAAGTGAGCCAGGATTTAGAGTTTGCAGAGTCAAAAGGACAGCCTGGATCACAGCAACTCTATATCACACCGGCCCAAGTCAGCATGATCTAAGCCCTCCATTAATGTCGAGACAAGTTCAGTTAAGTCGTTCTGAAACCTCAGACAGGGCAGGACAGAATGCTGAGGTTGCACTGGGATATAAATCTGGGTGGGGAAATTGGACTTGATAGTGAGTAGGATTCCATAAGCAGATGTCAAACTACGTAAGTATTCATCCTCTGAATATCATGAATCCAATTACAGGCCAATCCATCTCGTACAGGTCGAAATATTTCATTGGATTTATCAAGATGTTGACCTCCATGGGGAACTGGAGGAATAGACCATTATCTCTAAAGTCAGTAGGGTTTATCCTCTGGAGATGAGGAAAATCTGTATGAAATTTCATAGGAATCGAAAAGTTTTGATGGTATTTTACTGCAAATTGGTCGCATCGCAACGTTGCCACACAGTAGTGTTAGGTATTCATCCTCTGAGGACCATGAATGTCTTTATCCCAATATAGAACAATCCATCTAGTACAGGTTGAAATATTTAATTGGATTTATCAAAATGTCGACCTGCTGGTGGCACTACAGGAATATACAGATAATAACCAAAGTCAGTAGGGTTTATCCTCTGGAGATGAGGAAAATCTGTATGAAATTTCACAGGAATCGCAAAGTTGTAGTGATATCTTACTTAGACTCAAAGTGGTACATTGTCCAATCTTCGACTTGCATTGTTGCATTAGAGGAATATATAGAGATATTCCCCAAAGTCAGTCGGGGTAATCCTCTGGAGATGAGGGAAATCTGTACAGAATGTTATTGGAATGGATAGATGTTGAGATATTTTACTCCAGATCATGTTGGTATCCTCGCTTCTTTGCCATCCTTTAAACCTAGCGTGAAGCTAAGTTAAGTATGTTATGACTACTGCTTGAAGGACTTCCTGATTGTGTTATGGCTCCCCAAATCCCCCAATTTTCCTGCAGCTTCTTGGATTTGGGGAGCCATAACTTAAACAAACCAAAGCAGTCCAAATGCAATAAGAGAAGAGAAACTTCTGAAAGGCAATATTGAACTTTGCTCTTTCCATCATGAAGTAATCCACTGTTTCAAATGGACAATACGAGAAGTCTCTGCAGTCAGAAGAGATCGTATTTAGCCAGTTTTAGGAAAGTAATTACCATCAGAGCCTTGGAGTGCAACATTATCACTCTCTCAATGTAGTCTGGAGGACAGCAAATCAGACTCAGAGCACTCACACGAGCACTCAGGGGAAAGTGAGAAGCAGCAGCCGGGACGGGACTCAGCACTCTGAGTAACCCTCAGTGTTACACTCTGTTAGGCTCAGATTATCACCAGGATCTGACTGAATGAGGAAAGTAAATGTGTGCATACTGGAAGAACTAAAAGAAAGCACTAAGATTCAGTCTGTTTCAACCAGCTATTTAAGTATGCCTTTGGAGTGGGAGAAAATCCTTTCCCTCCATAAACCTGATTGAAAAATACACTTTTTTACATCCCATCGCTGATTTGATTTAATCTCGCAGGCGGTGTCAGAAATGTTAATATTTGCAAATCAAGATCAAAAGAAGAGATAAATTAAACAAATGTTTGATTATTTCGCCCGAGGATCTATTCATCTCTGCATAACTAGCAGCACTGCAGACAGAAATGAAACGGTGGAAACAATTGGCTCTCATTGGGATAGGAAAGGACTAAAAGAAAAGAAGCCATTCTTAGTCCAAGCTGCATCTATCCATCTTCTACCGCTTATTCGAGTCGGGTCATGGAGGTAGCAGTTCTAATAGAGGGCCCCGAACTTCCCCTTTCCCTGGCCACATCAACCAGCTCTGACTGGGGGAGTCCAAGGCTCTCACATCGAGATATATCACCTGGACCTGGTCCTGTGTCTGCCCCTCGGTCTCCTCCCTAGTGAGACGCCCTGGTGGCATCTTTACCAGGTGCCTGAACCACCTCAGCAGGCTCCTTTCAATGCAAAGGAGCAGCGGTTCTTCTCCCGGATGACTGAACTTCTCACCTCAGTTCAAGTTAAGACTTATATATAGTATTGACAATAGCCTGTAGGATCTAATGTGCATTTGTATCCCTTTATCAAAAGAAAAATGCAGTGTGAATGTGTCAGATATAGCCCACCAAAGCTTGAAACCAGACACTAATGCATTTGTAAGTTATGTCCTCACTACTTCTAATAAGGAATGTGGCGTGTTTCTACAGAAGAAGTCAAATAAAGTAATGTGTGTGTTGGTTCAAAGTTGGCAATCAAAATGAAACTGCAGGAAATCAATAAGCAGTGTTGAGTTGGTTCAAGAAACCCCACATTTTTTGTATTAATGTGCAATTGTGACAGAGCTATAATCTATTTGATTTGTAGTTTTAGTTGAAATGAGTTAACTTCATCAGCCCGTACTGTCTGTGACAGAAACACGTTATTTCTGCCTTCTAGGAATAAAACTTGACAACTCAATTATAGTCATTTGAAACACTGAGAGTTGGGAAATGTTGCAAACCTAAGACTTTCTGAAAACCAATTTAAATTTGGAAACGGTTGGCAAGCAACATGAAGTCTTTTCTTAGTCCCTGAAAGAATGACACTGTAAATTACCCACAATGCAGCATTCATTAAGCATTTGCAAGTCCACTGCAGAATTTACTAGAGATATGTTTGATGATCCGCTGAACTTGCACTCTGGGTATCAACTCAATATAGTAAGAATGACCTGTTCATAGATAGAAATGACTGAACTTTCATTTTACATACTTAGCATTTCATACTTGGCAAAGAAGCAATGCTAAAATCCAGTTTAATGTCTTTAAAGGACATTTTTATTGGGTAAATGCGGACACTTTGTTGTGCCGGGTAAATGAAGATAAAGCATCCTTCTCGTCTTCTCATGGATACAGATAACGGTGGGATAAAGAGACAAAGAGGAAACTATTTTGTGCAAAGAGGATAAGAGCATCTGTCCAATTATGGGGAAATGGGAAAGCTATGTGGCACTTAAGAGCTCTGCAATGTGGTAGATCGCAACAACAATTTTCTGCTGAATTCCAAAACATAACCGTATCTATATCCAGATAACTACCGTGGGGTACATGAGTGCAAATGTTGGGAGGGCTTTTCATAGCTGGAATTGTTAGTAATGAAACTAATAAAGCCTCAAGTGTTAACAAAAAGAGTAAAAGGTTCATTCTGGGGGCAAGTAGAACAAGGTCTTATCAGGAGCGTAAATGAGCAGCTTGTGTCAACTTTGAAAGATTTTGGCAAGCAATGCTTTGGCACTACATAACTAACAGATTCCAGAGAGGCCATTGACAGTCCTCTAGTGACAGGAGTTTAAGATGAAATCCAAGCCCAGAGAGACCGAGGAAGGTGATAATTAGTGAGTGGAGGTACTGTAAATGGAGAAGGTCAGTGGGCCCCAGATGCACCGAAGACCAGAATGAGTTTGTTGAGGGAAGACTGCAAGCAGCTGAAGAGCAATGGATGGAGACGAATGGATATAGATGACAGTATGAACACTGGCAGGCTGTGATTTTTAGGAAACTGGTGGGCTAAGACAGGATGCTGGCACACAGCAGCATCTGAACTGAAAAGGACAGGCTAACCGGATACACAGAAATCTTCAGGGAGGAAAAACAAAAACGTTCTTGCTGACAAGCTCGCATTTAAGACAGCATGGAAACTTAGTGAAACAAGAAGAGGTGGCTGAGTATGATGTATCAGAGAGCAGCTAGGGGGGCAATAAAGAGAGCACACTTCATCTGGGTGGATTCATAAACTGAGAACTTAAGGTCAGCAATGAAACCACTTACTTTTCAGAAGGATCTAAATCATATCTGATCTGCTCAAGTGGGCTTAATGGACCTTTTTTCACAAGGGCATTTTAATTTGTCATAGTGATTAGCGCCGACTCATTCCTGGTTATAAGTGTGTAAGCTCCAACAGGATAAAGCTATGGTAGCATGTTAGCCGTACTTACTTTTATATAAATGTGCTGGAGTGTGAATAGATAACGTGTAGTTGACAGTAGGAATATATTTTGAGCAAGCTGGGTTGCCTTGTTGTCTGGTTAGTGACCAAGCTAGTTTAGCCAATGACTTGTAAAACTAGCTCGCTAAGCTAGCTTGGAGTGATTAACGTTGACTCATTTCCTGGTTATAAATGGTTGGCTCACTAGCTACATTTGGCCACCTAGCACAGAGACTGTTAAGCAATGAGATATACTGTTTTGATAGAGATGCAGAAGAGGAAGCTAATAATAAAAGGGCACGTAAGCTAACTGGGAACACCTTTGTAATTCCCTTTAAGACACTACCTGTGTAGGGCACCTCTTTCTCTTCCATATTTCCGCTGTGTAATTCTGTAATGCAATGAGGCTAAATG
Organism: Eleginops maclovinus; assembly: GCF_036324505.1. Classification (NCBI taxonomy): domain Eukaryota; kingdom Metazoa; phylum Chordata; class Actinopteri; order Perciformes; family Eleginopidae; genus Eleginops; species Eleginops maclovinus. The sequence goes on from NC_086362.1 coordinate 3,116,902, forward strand.
AGAAGCATACCATTGCAGCTTTATGATACATTGCTGCGTCACATTTCATGGGAGCAACAACAACAGCAATGAGCCTCTCACAGCAGAGGACAGGCCGTGAAGCTGTAAGCAGCTTGGCGTCTGCATGTAGGAGTCGTGTCATCTTTATGACCGCCATAAACCAGCAAGACTAAACAATAAAAGTGATTAAATCGCATCCATTCTGTCATGAACATATTTGTATCTACCCTGAAGAATTATTTGATGGCGAGTCTTTCCTGTAAAACATCTACATTTTATTCAAATGCTTTGTTCATTATGCGTTGAAACCAGTTCCCCCGTGTGGCTTCACAGCAACCAGCCTTTCACTCTAAAATGTGTCATCGCTCAAATCCACACATCGCAGATTTAAGGCCATTCAATTTCCTTTATTGCCATGTTTTGGAGATAGCTTGATGGTGGAGAGAAGTTGTTTTGGGTCGCACGGTGGCCTATTAGAGTGGAGCTGTTCAGTTTAGTTTCCAGTATTGAGTTTGATGGAGCCCTTTGTATATATACTATCGCCTGGTGTATTGCAGATAACAGGAAGCAGGAAAGACAGGGAGCGAAAACTGAAATATATTAGATTTGGGCTGAGTTTATTTGCTCAAGAGATACTTGCTCTACACAAAGGTCATTTCAGCCGGATGGATAAGTTGTAGCTGCCCTACGTTTAACTGAAATCAGATTTCTTGGCCACGAGGGAGCAACAGAACAACCTGTTAACACAACGGGGACATACTGTAGTACACTTAGTGTTAACTTCTTGACATTGCAGCAATGAAAATCTAAATAAATAGTATAATAAAGAAAATGTGCCTTTAGTGCAGGTTAAAATAGCCATGCTTCTGTGTGTAATGTTATAATGCCTATTTATACATCCAGAGGATCATTAGGAGTCATTGTTATGGCCAACAATGTCTTTTAATCTCTGTCGAGTCTTCATCCACTCTGGAGGAAGTATATCGGACTCTAAAGCCACAAAAACCCATTTCTTTTGATCTCTGTTGAGAGGGGGCATATTTCTTGTTAAGGAAGACGTGACGGTTACTGTGTGGTCGCGTTATATCAGAATGAGTTCCAGCAAACATGGCGAGGGTTAAAGCAGTTTAACAGACAGGCCTGGGGGTGTAAGAGCAGTGCTGGGAACTCAGAGTGGAGATGAGACAGGAGAGGTAGAGTGGGAGAAAGGCGATATTGGATTTTAATGAAGCCTTCAGTGCACACGATCTGATCAGGTGACATTCCAAAGAAAATAAAATGGCGGTAGTGTTAGGAGTGTGTGTGTATGTGTGTGAGAGGAAGACAGATGCGGTGTGTGCCCCAGACCACTTGTTGCGGCCCAACAACCTGTGTGCAGGTATTCCAGCCTCTCTGAATTGACCCTGAGGGTGTGTGAAAGCCATTCTCTACACCAAAAACTGATTAAGATTCATGATTGCCTGCTGACTCTGGGCAAGGGCGTGTGACTGATTTCTAACCGGGAGGCAACACTCACACTCTGCAGGTGTTTGCCACTAACTAATAAAAAAATTAATAGCTGTTATTTGGAGGGCAGCTGCACAGAAATAATGGAAGCAGTGTGTAATGGAAGAAACTATTAAGCATTGTTTGCTAAAGCATTGTTTTTGTTGCTCTTTTAGGGTAGCATGTGAGTCACAGTTTCTCTGATGCACTAGCTCCTGATCCTGGTAGCTTAGGCTAGCTGAGCTAACGAGCTAACGGCAGCTACAGTTAGCAGCAATTTAGCTTTGTGGCTATCAGGAAACTGTGTATCCCAAAGCATTGAAGCAGAGCAGCTGTGCAGTGGTGTTTCTCGCTTCTTCTGGGAGATGACGCCCAAACGGAGAACAATAGACGTTCGTCAAAATGGTTTCTAAGCTGTTATTTAAAGCAGTGGCTCAGTCAGTAGGGGCTTGGACTGGGAATCGTAGGGTCGCCGGTTCAAGTCCCCGAACAGACTTGAAATATGTAAAGTATACTACTACTTGGAGAGGTCCCAGTTCACCTCCTGGGCCCTGCTGTGGTGCCCTTGAGCTACCGTGCAGCTACCGGTAGCTCCCCACTGCTCCCAGTACTAGGATGGGTTAAATGCAGACAACCAATTTCATTGTGTGTGCTCTGCTGTGTTCATGTATGTGACTAATAAAGAGGGTTTCATCCTCCGATACTTCTAAAGATTAAACAAATCGTTGACATTTTAAGTGCAAACAGACAATAAGTCATTATATATATAAAAATCGCGTCTGTCAGACATCCTGTTAGCACGTCCCTGTCATGATGTTTTCTGAATGCATGTACTGAAAATATATTTAAGGTGTCACTACTGGCTTTTGCAACACTGGGAACTGTGTGCAATTAGACCTTCATGATTGGACCATTGGCATAAAAGAACCCCTCTTTGTTCGATTTGACAAGACTGTTTCCATATTGTGTTCAGACCAATGTGTGTAGAGCAGAGTGGGAAACAGAAGGGTTTGTTGGTACCTGGAGTCACCACGTTTGCACCATTAGAAACATATCTGGCTGTGAAACCATTAAGGGGCTCAGAGATCTGATGGTGAGAGCCACGGGGAGATGAGTGGTCATTTAAAGGTGACAGGAAAAGATTTGACGGTGACGTGCTTCCACTACTCCGGGGAGTGTTTGCAAACACATAGACACACACGAATGCATAGTCAGGATATCAACACACACTCTAACCCTCCCCCCACACCATAGTTGAGTTCCAGACTGGGAACATGTCCATCAATGCTGGGTCTAAAAACAGCGATGGTGGCGGCTAAGGAAGGCCCAGAGGACGGGAAGAGGATCGAATAAGATCTTTGCAATTTTGTGGTAAAGACAGGAAACCTCTTGATGGAAAAGACCTAAGACTAGCTAACTGGCCCTGGTTATTAACTATTATATATGTCTATTATTCCTGCATCTTTCTTGCACCCTTGTATTTATTGCACTTCCTTAGGTCTATTATATTTTGCACTTTATGGCGTGGCTGGGAACTTCAGATTTCCATTGCAAACAACTTTTGTGCATATGAGAATAAAACCTTTGCATCTTGAACATATTACTGATGCATTAACGTGTAAGTAGCATTTAAATGTAGCTTGTGTAGTTTATTTACAAGTAGCAATGTCATTTATGATGAATAGAGTAGGAAATATAAAGCTAGACTTCACTTAGTAACTGGTAGAGACCAAAAACGGAGCTAAAAGAGAGTCCTACGATCTGATACGCTACTCCAGATTCCAAACTAGCTGAGTAATGAACATTTTTACAACACATTAGCATCTGCAGCAAATAAGTTGTCGAGCTTTGGTCTTCCCTCGACCCTACTCCCTATTGGGGGAAACTTTTGTAGAAGAGAATCGAGGGAAAACTCCATGCGATATATTGAAGGGTAATGTGGTAAAATTGAGTCAGATCCATCTCTGGAGTAAAGCTGTGCCTTATTCCTCACTTAGAAACTGGAACTTTGGTCATTCAGTGGTTAATATTCAGCTATGTATGTCTTGATTGACACGAACACACACACACACACACACACACACACACACACACACACACACACACACACACACACACACACACACACACACACACACACACTGTTTCTCCCGGAGGCGAAGTGTCACTGAAGGGGCGTTAAACGGAAAGGATGTGTTCTTAAGCTGACAGTTTCACTTTAGCTATCGACTGACAGCAAGCGGCACGATCGTTTAGGGCCTCTAATACCCCCCCCCCCCCCACACACACACACACACTGAGATGATGCACAGACCCACCAAAATGACCGACATATGGTGCGTGATCTATCTGCATCGCGTGAGTTTGAAGGCTTGACATTCGCCTCGCTGCGTGCCATATGGTTGCCGCTGATCATGACACCTTGAGACATGAAAGAGACAAGGAGAGATAATAGAGTGAGGAAGATGAGGAGGAAGGAGTCAATAGTGGAACATATTGTGACTAAGACGAAGGTGATAATGTGGCTTCTGGCTGTTTGTATGAAGAAGGTGTGGGGAAGGTATTGAGGCACTGAGGCAATGAGGGATACTAAATAGATGGAGGTGAATGATCTCTGGGATGTTTGTGTGAATGCGTGAGAAAGTCATTTTAATAAACGATAAAACACTTCACATGTTCCTTAAACGTGGCTTATCCACCTGACAACAAGCATTTCCAAGTTGAGAAGAGTGTGACTGCTTCTCTGTTTTAGTTAAACTGACCAGGCATGAAATTAAATTAGTGTTTTTTTTGTCAGCAGATTAAAAACAAAGTTGGTGAAGTATTGGCGTCTGAGTGTTAACGTGAGATCAACGTGTATATTGGCAGCGTGGCAGATATTCCATTGTAGAATAGTGCCTGGTACGCAAGATTGAAACTGCTCTTCATTTGAAAAGGGAGGATTTAGAAAACATAACTGGTTAGTTTTATAAACTTCAACGTCATCTTACATTTAAAGGAACCTTATTCTGCCCATTTTTAGGTTCATATATGTTATTATTACCTCCACTGGGACATGTCTCCATGCTCTAATGTTCAAAAAGCTCTTTATTCCTCTTATACTGCCTGTGCTGCAGCACCTCTTCTCACCCTCTGTCTGAAACCAGAGCTGCTCTGATTGGTTAGCTGGCCGGCTCTGTTGTGATTGGTCAACCGCTTAGAGATGTCCCGCCCCTTAGCCTATCACGTACAATGTGTTGGAGCGCTAGCCAATAGAAGTGCGAGTGTTACGTTGTGATGTTTCAGGTCTTTGAGATTTTAGCCTTTGCAGACCATTGACATGCATTAAAACCTTTATAAGACACTACAGGAAAGGAAACCCCCCCAAAAGCATGGTAAGGTCTATTTAAATAAATGTATTTACTGTCATTTATTCAGGTTTACTCTTAGTATTTGTGACATTTTTTACTCTTATGGATGTGGTTTGCCAGTTTTTATCCATCAAGGCGTATTAAGCACCATTTATTTTTTACCTCATCAAATTTGCATAAAAGTCACTTGACAATTAGATGGAAACACAACCATATCCCACAGCAATGGTTAGCCTGTGTGTGTGTGTGTGTGTGTGTGTGTGTGTGTGTGTGTGTGTGTGTGTGTGTGTGTGTGTGTGTGTGTGTGTGTGTGTGTGTGTGTGTGTGTGTGTGTGTGTGTGTGTGTGTGTGTGTGTGTGTGTGTGTGGGAGGACAGGTGTTTGACATGAAGAGAAGAAACCGTGATTTTCCAAAGCCTAAAGAGGACAGACGCGTGTTCGTAATGACACCTCATTCTGTCTTTGCGTTTAGGTGCCTGACACTGGAGATACACAAAGCTGTAAATAGACATCACACACACATTTAAAGTCACCAAACACACAGTTCCCAGCCTGTTTTGTCCTTCACGCTGTGTGCACTACGGTGCTGTCTGCAAACGAAGATGAATTCCTTGAATAAACGCAGGGAGAGAAGTGATGAATGAATGCAATCTTGAGAATCACAGATGTGTGTGTGCAAATATGTTCCCGTTTTTTGCAGAGATGTCTCCTCTTGTCCTCTGCTTTGTTTCGCCTCCTCTCCAGCTTTTATGCAGCCCACACAAACACACCGGTTGACATTCACAACAGGATGTTTCTCTATTATTTTTTAAACCCCTCCCTCCTCTGTCATGTGCACCTCCCCTCCCTCAGGTTGACTCCAGATGCCTGAGCGTGAATTCAAATTATTTTCGGATTGATTACTTGTCATACGTCTTGCGTTTGGAGCTGAAGTGAGGGATGAAAGTCTCCTCTCCTCCTGCATTTCCTCTCCCCTTCTCCCCTTTGCTGCCCTTTATTACACTCATCCCATCTTACTGCAGGAGTTGCACGCTGCTCTCTCTGGTTTGCATCACTTGGAAGGAAAAGGGATTGGATGGAGGAGATGATGCACTGTTACACAAACTGCCACCAAATGTCACCAAAATAGCCTTATGACACGAAATCCAGCTGATTTAAAAAGACTCGTCATGATCTTAGCGTACAAATCAGAGATATTCAGGACATACTCGTGAATAATTAAGCGTATTTTAAGAGTTTCTGCTCATAAACTTATGCAGGAAAGGAGAGGAAATGTCTTAAATACGACACCCCCGCTGCAACTAGTGTCATGCAGACACAGATGGAGCGACGCTCTAAGAGTGTAAATGGTCGTGAAATGACTGATGTCTGCCTGCAGTCTGGAGATACTGTAACTGAAGCCACACACAGCCGCCGGAGCGGAGTGCATTCAGAGCCAGCTAGCAGCTCAGTAGAATTCAAGTCCAAGGTTAACGTGCGCAGGAGTGGGTGTCCTCTCTTTGTTTAGGCAGGGCACATATTACGCTCATTTACTTCTGGCTGCCGCCGCCTTTTTCTCTGCTGAGCTCTGATGGAGTGCTTCCTCGTCCCCTTCTAAAGGATATGTTTATTTTACACAATATAGACCTGTGAATATTGTGTTAACATGAGCATTTCAACCATATTCACGCTATGCTGTCATTCTAAATATATTCACTAGTGATTAGATGCTAGTTTTAGTTGTTGCAATTAGGATGTCTATCTATTTTAATAAGGTATACTGACTTTTATGCATTAAAGGAGCCCCAACAATCTAAATAAAGCCCTTTTGAAAACTACAGAGACATACAAAAAAGCAAGAAAACTAAAAGCACAACATTATTTTATTGATCCAGCTCTTAGTTTTTTAATTTCACTCATGTACAAGAAAACTGTTTCCAAAGTCACTAATGGAGTCATGTTTGTATTGATCGCCATAATTGAGCAGCTTTACTTACTTCATACCCTTACCTGTTCAGGTCTGCTGGGATGTGTGTGTTGAGTGTCGATCAAGCAGAAGACAGTCAGGTATTCACTGCAGCTTTTGACAGAAGTCACACAGCCTCCCGTATGGCTGCCAGACAGCGTGTTATTGTTTGAATCCCCTGTAGATGCATTGCGGTATTTATCTGCTCGTGTAAATCACCCGCTTCCTCTGTGGCTTTTCTACATTATGTATGAGTGTCTGTCCTGAATCATATCTGTGTTTACATCCTGATTTATTTCCCTGTGTCAAGCAACAGCCGACACTGAGCTGCCAAGGGCTGGAAGGGAACGTCTTTAGGGGATTTGAGGGAGAAGAGGGCAGGATGTCCACTTGTTTCAGGGCCGTGAAAGTCTCACACACACACACACACACACACACACACACACACACACACACACACACACACACACACACACACACAGACACACACACAGAGATTGAACAGCGTGTTGGCAGTGACAAGTGTGCACAGGGACGAGGAGAGGCAAAGGGAAGGGGTGTGCTTCAAAAGCCAATGAGAGCTGACAAGCCTCCCCACAGGCTTTCAGCAGCCCAACCAACCCAAAACAGCAGTCTGCTCAGTGTGTGCGTATGTGTGTGTGTGTGTGTGTGTGTGTGTGTGTGTGTGTGTGTGTGTGTGTGTGTGTGTGTGTGTGTGTGTGTGTGTGTGTGTGTGTGTGTGTGTGTGTGTGTGTGTGTGTGTGTGTGTGTGTGTGTGTGTGTGTGTGTGTGTGTGTGTGTGTGAGTGTGTTAGAGAGAGAAACAAAGAAACACAGGAAAAAGGAAGGGGAAATAAATGGGAGTCAGACAGGAAGAACATTGATAGTTTGAGGCAAAAGAAAAGTGAAACAGAAAAAAAAACAATCCTTAATTTAGGACTTTCAAAATAAAATGCACAAACAGTTTTCATATATTAAATGAAACCACATTTTAGTTATTATTTATGGTTGGAATTCAATCAGCGATTACCATGCTCTTAATCTGAATCCAGTCATTATGTTTATGAGTAGCTTCAGTCTTTGTGTGAGGGATTGACAGAAAAATAATGCATGTAATCATTCTCCAAGTCTTCCAGTTTCCTCCTGTGTGCAACATAATGGAAATATCTGCTGCCACTGCCTCACGTTAAACACAGTAAATTGCCGAAATCGAACCATTTGTGTCTGCAGAGGTTAGCAAGGTCTGCCATCGCTCAAAACGCATCAGCAAAATAAAACCAAACTATCATTCTCTGCATTTTCTCAACGGCGGGTTATTTTCCCATTTTTTTTGGCAGGGAAATAGACGGAAGAGATAGGGAGCCGCAGTGGGGTGTTAGATAAGGGACTGCAGCCTCCTACTCCCACACAGTACCCTAATGTTGTGTTGAAACTAATCAAAATGAGATCGGGTTGACATTTTTAATCGGACAGAAAAATGTCCTAGTTGCAATTCTGTTTGTGTAAACTCTATTCGCTGTGACGACAGATTTCCCCAAATCCTCCAGGTCTGAGATATTGATATGTATTAACAATAATAGTACATTTTCAACCCTAATTATTCCGTATAGAAACCACCGGAAGATTCTTTATGACAGAAAGCTCTTAAGACGTATGAATAGCGTGCACAAAATCAATTAAGGATCCAGGGACTTAGTTAGGGGGTGAAGTTCTGGAGCTGTCTTGACTCGAGTTGTCACACTCTTTTGAAAGTTATTTTTGCTTAACTTATTCATACAGATGCCTTACATGTTACCTCACACTGACGCCTGCCTCTGATCCGCGTCTGCTGCCTGTTCTCCCCCCCCCCCCCCCCCTAACACCTGAGCCTCACAAAATACACACAAGGTTCAAGACACACCGTGGATACTGGTGCACATAATTCCCTCAAACAAATCCAGGAGAGTGTGTGTGAGGTTCTGCATGGGGGCCGATGCAAACCTGTCAGCACATATCATTCCATAAATAAAAAAACTCCAGCAGCAGCAGAAAAGTTGACAAAAGCCAGAAGATTTCTTATACGCATTCAGTGGAAACACACAGCGGGAGTCTGCAGCGAGACGCATTGATGATCAACAAACCGAGAGATATTGAACTGTCGGATAAAAATAGACCTCAATACAAAGAAAGCTTCAACAGAAAAAATCTCCTTCTTCATGTGGCCCTTGTGGATCTTCCCTAAAATATACCTAACTTTTTTTCTAATTTCTGGAACTTTTTCTAAATGTCGACTTCAAAATGATCATTTTTTCCCCAAAAAATCTGACTGTTTTCACCAGAAATCTGCCCTTTTTTTAAATGTCTGACTTTTGGGGAATTTTCGAGTATTTCGTCAAAGTTATCAATTTTTTCCTGAAATATCAGATTTTTTCTAAATGTCGACTTTTAAAAATGTCCCAGTATTTTTTCATTATTCTACCCCCTTCTTCACGTGGCCCTAATCATTTTCTTTAAAAAAATCACACGTTTTGTCTCCCAATTCTTTTTCCTTTTGATTTTCTTCTCAAACTTCAGAGTTTTTTTGTCATTTTCGAATATTTCTTCAGAGTAATCACTTTCTTCCTAAAAGATCTGGCTTTTTTTTCCTCCAATTTTCTGAAATGTTCTTAATGTTGACTTAAGTTTCTCTGGATTTACAAATGAAAGATACCACTTGCTGTAAAAACATATTCATCCAATCTCCTTTGTTGTACTGTACCTCAACTCTACCAGTATCTCAAAGGACTCAATAATCTCCTCCCTTAAGATGTTTAACAACTGGTCTAATTGGCCTTAAGGTTATTTAGGGCCCTTGTGATGACGGTACGTAATGACGCATTGAGCTGAATTCTGCAGGTTTTAAAAAGCCAGACCTGTTCTGCTCCTTCGAGCTCTCCACCAGCCTCAGGCGCTCAAACCCACTCTCAGACCTCTACGCTGCTCAAATGACAGATGATGAAACAACATCTGCTTTCTCTTGTGGGCTGCGTACCAGTGTGATACAAATGCCAATTCACAGCATGTGTTGTGGTGCACAAGTGCACTACAGGTCTTTTACCGGCTCATAATAGTCAATACAGATGATGTCTCCCTTTCTGGGGGAGATTACATCCTCATAACTTGGCTTTCAGGCGAAGGAGTCCCTCTTTTTCTTTATCATGCTGATAAAACATGTACAAGCTGTCTCATAAACCCAGTAGGAATTTGTACAGTTGACAGAATTGACTTTAACCACATATGGTAGTTTGGTTTGTTCATATTCCTCCCCCCCGATACAAAGAAGGTGAATGGAGCTCTAGCAAAATCTGTTTCCCGTCCCCATTACTTGAGAAAATCCTCAGTTTCCATAGGAGCTTTAATATATTTCTTCCCCTTTTTGAAGTGAAGGTTAGTTGACTCTTAACCAGAGTTGGGTGTAACGCGTTTCGAAAGTAACGGAGTTACAGTAACGTGTTACTTTTTGCTGTAACGCAGTAATATAACACATTACTTCTGAACTGTGGGTAATATAATACCCGTTACGATTCTCAGTAACGCAGTGCTGCAGAAACACATTCGCTGCAGGCTCACAATGCAGAGCTGCAGGCTCTGAGAAAAGTAAAGTAAAAGACAGGAGTGCTCGCAGGCCGAAGCAACAGAAGGTCACTCTCTCTGGGTCTGCTGCTTGAACCCGAGAAGTTCAGAGACTCGTGGCAGAGTGTTGAAGATCTGCAGCCTCTGTCCTCTGTGGAATCGCCGGCTTTTAGAAAGCTTGTCAGCCAAATCCCCGTTAACACACCAATGACAAGATGAGCTAACGTTGCCATAGAGACTCGTTCACATACAGCAGGTTACAGGGCCGTGCAGAGGCTCCTCTAACATGTTATTAATAACACACAGAGACGTCATGTTACCGGTGTCACATATTATTCAGCCCACTTAAACGGAGCATGAGTTTAATTTCTAGCTCTTTTCCTAATTTTCAGCATGTACAGCCAGATAGATAGATAGCTTTAATTAATGAGCTGCAAAAAACTACATTTTAGGATTTAAAGGCCTACTTTTGCGGTTAATTTGGTGAAAGTAACTCAAAAGTAGTGTAACACATTACAGTTCAGAGACAGAAATAATGTAAGGTAACTTATTACTTTAAAAAGACAGTCATAAGTAACATGTACTGTATTACATTTTGGAAGTAACTTGCCCATCACTGCTCTTAACATTGTGTTAATCCAAAGCTTGCTGAGTCAGCATCTCTCCGTCCACATTAGTTTTACTCTTCAATCAAACTTGTTGAATCAGCCATTGGAAAACAGTGTAGCAAAGTGTCAGTTAACGCCCTGAAGACCGTAAGAAACATCCTCCCGGGACCCTGCAGAGATTTTCTTCTTCATTAAATCGATCCATTGCTTTGAGAGAGACGTGGACTGTACAAAGTGTGTGTGTTTGCAGAAGTGTGTGTCTTGTGTGAGAAGGTGAGCTAGTGAGCGCAGGTGGGTGTTTCAGTCTTCTGCTGCCCGTGTAATTAAAATCTGCTGCTTTCCATGAGGGCAAAAATCATTAGTGTATTAAAGAGAGAAGCTGAAACAAACAATTAGCCCGGCAACTCATTTGTGAGTCGATGAAAGAGTCTTTATTGCCTTTAATGAGTTAGGTTGCGTCCTTGAAAGAGAACAGAAAGAGATTTATTGACCTGGGGCTCAAACTTTCAGAGGGAAAGGCAGAATAGGAGGGATGAGAAGAGGAAAGGAGGAAGGAAAGGAGGACAACAAATGGTAGAAGTGTCCAATTTTAGATGAATGGGTGTTGGGACCTCTCCTAATTCTACGGTAATATTTCTGGGAGTCAAGAAATAGTCTGGTGCCAAAACCGCACCTCTTGTTTTGACTGATTTGTTCATTTACATGTTCATCTAAGTGCAGCAGCAGCTATCGATTATTTAGGATTGGACAAAGCCCCTTTTGTAATCTAGTCTCCCGAACAATGGCTTCGTTAGGGAGCGTTAGACGGGCTAGTATGGATTGTGGTGCCTTAAGAAATAGCCATGTTAGCGTTCCTTTGATAGCAACAAGCTTGATCCCTCGGGTCCCTTCCATTAAACGTAAGTGCGTTTACACATCCAATGTAAAGCGCTGCGTTACTAGTACTCTAAAAGACAATTTGAACCAGCAAACAGCAGTTGTTGCATCAGAAGCCGAGGGCATTCAAAGGCAATAACGCCACAATAACTGTTGAGTTAAAGACATGATTAAAATAACAGCAACAGGACACTTCCGCTGCACGAGTGGGAGGACTGCACAACTTGTTTCTTGACCACCTGAGGCTAAACTCCGTCTCTGAAGCACCTGCTCTGCTTTCTGGTGCTTGAGATCAAAGGGCTGAGCATACACCGTGCACAGGACGAAAGCAGTGCTCACAGCATTGTGCAACACCGACAGAATGACTCTCATAGAGATGAGTCCTTTTTTTCTCCCCCCGTGGCCTCAGATGCTGAATTTAGTATTAGTGATGGGATGTGGAAGTTCTCTTTGATTTAAGAAACACATCATGAAGACATTCCTCTGTTGTTGGGGTGTGTTTGGAGTATGTCAGAGAATACACAACAGCTGTTCTTGAACATTTCTCGAGTGTGTGGAGAAAGCAAATACTGTAAGAAACCCAACTTTTGTTTGTGGATACGACATACCTTATTGTCCCACTTTGTTTTGAAATTTGTTCTGGACTCCACATACATGTACATCTACTGAGAATGGCGACCTGTTGCACAACGCTCATGACCAACCTTTAAATGAGAAGAGTCATGGACATAGCGGTTCAGCCTGCTCTTAGGAACCCTGAAGCTTGTTTGTTTTTTTAACCCCCATCATTTTCATATCAATCCGTACCAGGCGGGCCATCTGTGACGTTCTTGGAATTAATAAATTGGTAGAACTGACGGGGTAACATTTCTCCTGAGATTGTATCTTTCATGATTACATTTGACTAATAGATCTCTGCTGGTATACCAATGATTGTCTAGAATCGTTAGTCATTCATCAAAGTTATGTTCAGTTTAATCCCATTTATGACACACATCTTATATCTAATATCCCACCGTCCCTTTGTGCAACCCATGGTCATTTATCAGATAACTTTACTATGTCGACTGTAGAAAGAAAAACAGGAGACTAAATGTTATTTCTAGGAGATTAAACTTCAGAAAACATTGGTATGGGTTTTAAAAGACGAGAACAAACAAACCAATATGGCCATTATCTATTTATGTTCTGCAGTAAAGTTTCTTTCACTTTTGCCAAGTGTGATTTCTTTCCACCCATCAAACTCCTTCTGGCTCTTGAAGAAGTGTTTGGAAACATAAAACTCTTATGTGCTAGGTTGAGGGGAGCCATGGAGGAAGGAAGGATAGCGGGGGATGAGAGAGAGAGTCAAAAGATGAGGAAAGGCAAGAGGAGAGAAATGAATCACTGGCGACCCAGTCATCCTTTTTGGGCCGAGCGATGATCGATGGGCGGTTTGACGGCTTAATGGGAAAGAAGGACAAGTTGGAGTGTAGAGGAAGCCCACACACACACACACACCTGAGGGGCCATTGATTGGTGCCCCGTAATTGGCTCCCGGCATGTGTTGGTTCCCACTGTGCGAGAGGCTCCACATCTATGTTGTAGCAGTGTGGGCGTACGAGCATGTCTGGATGTGTGGTTGCAAACACTTTTTTCAATTCTGTCAGAGACACGCTGGGAGTGCAGAAAGCAGCCAAAAGCATGATAAGAACCCGGGTAAGGAGCAGAGCAATTATTCTGAATGACTCAAAGGCAAGCTCAGGAAGCAAATGGAATACACTGAAGAGGGGGAGGACGATGGGGAGAATAAAACCGATAAAGAAATCATGTCTGACAAAGACTGGCCCATCCGTGAAAGTGACAAACGGTTCTTCTTTCAGTTCCATCAAGTTCTTGGATCCCCCTGTTCGCATCCGACCCTGTCTCCCCCTCTTTAATCTTCCTCCTTTCTGCCCTCCGTCTGTTGTTTTCTGCTAATGTCTTCAGTCTCCTTTCCTGAGCCCTCTCCCGTCTGTCAGTTCCCCCTGATAGGAAGGTGAATCAGACCGTGAAGGAGGCAGTCGCTCAACTGCTAGAGAGAGCCAGGATCCAGACTTTTTCTCGGGGTTGTCAAACAAGGCTGAAAGTTTTCCAATGATGTACTTTTTTTGTGGGAAGGTGAAACAGGACTTACACCAAATGTTGCCGCATGGACACATCTGGGAGGTCTTTGTAACTGTTGGCCACTCGGCACCATCCAAAACCCTCAGAAAAATCCATTCTTCACTCCCCTCCGCTCAGTCTTTTCCACTTTGCTTTGGATTGCAAAAAATACTAAATCACGATAAAAAATGAATCCAAAAAACCTTCCAAGAATCTAAGGTACCTTTTGAGGTACCTTCTGCATCTTTGGTGCACCCAAGGATTACTAAAAGGGGAATGCATTATTAGAAGTACTTCCAAAGATTTCCGTCCTGTAAAGTATTTTGGACACAATCTCTTCTGGGACAAAGGGTTCAATCCGCACCAGGACACCGTGTGTATCCACATAGTGCTGGAAGGCATTTTGCATTTAGAAAAAGTGCCACCGAAGCTTGTTTTTTATTGGAATCGCCCTAAAGAAAATGCATCCGAGGCATACTACAAAGAATGCGCCACTTTTTTTACTGTGGCCGCTAACTTCACAGGCTGCCTCCGTCCTCTCTTCTCCCCTCGCCTTGTAGAGGTGGTTTCCCCCGTTCTGCCTCTGCCTTACAGCTTCTCAGCAACATGCTCATTCCGATCTGTTTCCAGCACCTTGTCTCCGTCTCTCCCATAGTTTCTACTTCATTTGCTCTTAATGCAGCTGGCAGCTTCTTTTCATTCAGTGCATATCCTGTCTTGTTTGCTCTATTCCACCCGCCTCTCTGTCCTCACTTCACCCCATGTTTCCACCTTGCTTTTTTGCACTCTTCACGTCCCTGGCTCCTGAGCTCAATGCTAATCTGAATGTTAGTTCCAACCAGAATATAAAAGCAGTCAAGATCCTTCAGAAATCCATCCAAAAATACAAAACCTTTCTAGTCTTTCTCATCCAAAGGCTTATAAGCTCATACATAAACATTAATATTGCACTATATTGCATTATTTCCCTTATGAGTCACCCCCCTCCCTTCTTTTAAGCCTCGTATGCCATATTTAATAACATGGACATGCCATTAAAATGCGCGCCATATTTAGCACTCTCACTCATTTACATAGACAACATTGCAATATTAAACATGACGCTGCCATGACCAATGTTCTGTGACCACCATTTCTCATTAGCTTAAAACAAATCATGCTATTTTTAGAGCAAGCATCATTAGATTATGTACTGTGGAGGAGTACAGCTCACAGAATGGCATTCAAAAGGCCTTAAACTGCGGCTGTATTTCTTTCTTGAATATTGTTACATGCCAGGCCTGCTCTCCTCCTCTCCCTCTCTTCACTGCAGCTAATCAGCAGCTGATCAGTACCTGCTGGTGCACCTGACACTGATGGCTGATTGGATCTCCTCACCCTCAGCTGGCCTATCAGCAGGCAGGGCTGGTCATAAAGGAAGCAGCAAGGAAGCTTTCTGTCTCTCAGACCTGGTCCTTCTGCTGACCCCATAGCCTGCACGATCCTTTTGTTAGTGCCTGGTTCCAGAGAGTGTTTTCTGTTTACTGTGGATGTGTGTGTGTGGTGGGAGGTGGAGGCGTCGGGTAAGTTTGGGGTACCCTCTACATTTCATCACGTACGTTAGACACACTAGGTTAGTGGATTGTTGCCCCCCCCCCCTGTGTTTTGCTTTGTTCCAGTCTTAGTAGTGCAGAGAGTGAGGGGGTTTTGTCTCGAAGGATACACTTAGAGATAGGCCTTGTTTTGTTATACTTATTTCTTTCGTTTGGCACAATCTCCCTCGTCTCTTCCTCCTCCTCTTCCTCCTCCTCCTCACTGAAAGAACGTTGTTGGCAATATTCTTTTTTAAAAGGAATAAACCTTCGTTAACTTTCACTCTGAGTCCCTCTGTCGTTGTGTGTTACTGTCCCCTGGTTCCCTAGACCTTGGTGGGGATGTAACAAATATGTTTAAAATAGGCAGTAATTTGTAGAAGTGCCGCAACATGTCTCAAGCAAGAGTAAAAACACATTAGTTGGGGACTATTTCCAACTGCGGATTCACAAAAAGTGGCGCACAATTAAGCAACGATACGATATGACGATACTCTAATGGTCAGAAATATCAAGACACGAAGGTAACATCACAATCACTGAGAGAAACATGCCTTCAGCGCACATGTGATCTGGGATTTAGCTCTGTATTATCTGTTAGGATTGACTGGTGCAGAAAGGAGAGCTTCAGGCCGACTTCATGGAATTGCAGGACCCTGAATCTCCGGTTAGATGGTAGCTGTTCAGACCATGGTAAGACACCAGAATTGAGGAAAAAGGCTAATGTATGTCACGTTTTTTTGACCAGTTTGGGTGTGTATTGCACTAACTGTTACCTCACACTACGTCAACTGTGCTTGAACAACCCGTAGTTCAGCATTACAGTAAGACACAAAGTTAAAACCACTGAGAAGCAAAAATAGGTTTCGAATTGTAAAATCCTGTTTTGTGGAGTGTGAACAAGGACACGAACCAGTGTAAACAGCTTAATCAATATGAGGGACTCTAGGCCGAGTATTACCTTGTTGTTGGATGATGTATTGATTTAAGAGATGGTAAATCAAAATGTATTGCAAGTCTTTTCAGGACTGTCACTCCGTAAAACTTTGCTTGAACTATTTAAAATAATCAACAAGAAATGTGCTTCCCTTTACTTCCACCCTCAATATGGAGGCATGTCAGGTGTGCCCACATGTTGGTTTCCCTTCTTTACTTTGCAATTACAATGTTTACAAAGGAGTCTCATCAACATTTGTGAGATGCAGTTGCTCGACTGATGTTGTTGTTTGGATCCCCGCTTGTGTATCATCATGTTTGTTTTGGCGTTCCGGTTCAGTAATTGGTCCCGCTTGTGCTCCTCGTTAAACAATAGATGTGATTCTGCAGTTTCAGCTGAGCACCCTCGCTATCCTTTTATCTCATGTGAACATATCTCAAAATGATTCTATTCCTCAAATATGCCAACTAGGCATGTTGATAACCCCCTGCCGTGTGGGAAAAGTCCACTCGTTCTCTATTCTTTGGCGGATAAAAGAACCGCTCCCCCGCTGTGCGTCTTTCGACTTCAAAAGCAGTTCATGGCAGCGCTGAGGGAGGACGGTGTAGCCACTTAACCACACCTTAAAGACTTTTCATTCATATTTCATCACTTTCCAGAGGCGTGCAGCTGGGCCAGGGTAACTTCATTAGACATAGGGATGGTGGGTGAGAATGAATATGTAATAACCCTGTCAAACTTACTGGCTATGAAGGCTTTGATCACTTTGTTGAGTGTACGAGAAGAGAGTCAAAGAGGGGAAGAAAGGCCACAAGTGAAGGGGCAGCGTTCTCTCTTTCACACACTTTGAATACACTTACATACATTCAATAAAAAGAAAGTAAATTCAACTTTAATTCCTGTGGGATCTTGAAAGCCTGATGTTCTTTTGATGGTTATGTCGTTTGGTGTTCTCTCTGCAAACTTCCGGGGAAAAATCTCAAACATTATTGTTATTTTTTTACTTTTTAATGTTGGTCTGCATTCAAATGGATGTTTTAAAAGACATCAAACTGTTTTTGTATGCATTTTCAATTCAAAAATAAGTAAAACCCTCAGCGGAAGACCCATAAAATCGTGAAATATTGCAAAGATGTTTAAAAAAAAGTTATTTCTTAGACTTTTTTGGCAGCGTTTGCTCAGTTTTCTCCATCCAATGTGTGTGGAGTCAGTTAAAAATATCCCATCAGTAAATGATCTAAGTTTAGGATGCTTTTCTACAGATTATGGAATAAATAAAGATTGCAGACCAATTATAATGCCCTTCCCTTTTGCATTGGGCTCAAAATAGGCTACGTATAAATGTTACAGTAACTCGGCCACACCTGTTCAATATTTAAACCCAGGCGTCAAACTAGGAGCAGCACATTAACTTACTGTACATGAAGAAGCACTCTCATCTGCAGTCTGTAATTTGTATAGAAGGTACATGCAGCCAGGGTCCCAAAGTGTTGATATTTATTAAATATTTTAGAGACATGCTAGCCAAATAGCTACATGACCCTGTACTTTAACTTGCACTTGACAGATATAGTATTCAGCAGATTTATGAGGCGCTAGTCCGTTAAAGTTCAGGAGGTATACATTTGATATGTCTTGCGAACGTTACTGTCCTTTTGGCTCAGTTTCTTTCTCCACCAGCTCCTGAGGAAGACCTTTTTAGCTGACGCTTCACTAAATTCACCGTCTATCCTATAGCTTTATATGGATGTTGCTCAGGTAGTGTACTGTGGCTTTATCAGAACTTTTATGTGTGGAAAAGACCAAACCAAAACAGCAATCTGTCGTACCAAACCTTACCCTCCCTCCATTGGTGGATGAGTAGTTTTTGACCCTTTTGATATGACTCGTATCACCGTCAGATTCTGTCCAATAACATTTAGAAAGTCTGAAAGCGCTGCACATTTGAATAACTTTCCTGATTAGCATAGCACTAAGATCATACTAGTCAGCATGTCCAAAAGCTGTGTTTAGCTGTGAGATGTCCAACAAGGAGTGTCGGTTTTGCTCTACAGACAACAACAAACCTTCTAGATTGAACCATCAATCTCTCGGCTTTATTGTCCAGCCCTAGATCGTGTTTTACTAATGCAGTAAAGCTTTTTATTGTCTCTCTTTCATCTTTAAAAGAATATACTTCCTAATCAAGTGAACTACCTAACCTCAAATTGTGTTTTTCCTACCTACACTTTGTTGTTGTTTACCTGCAGGCTTTAGGGGAACACCTCACCTCATCTAAACTGCCTGGTCCTGAGAAGCAACCAAAAGCACACACAGCAGCAGCGACTGTTTTTATTAGAGTAGAGAATCTGTCGAGAAAGATTACTCGCAAGGAAACTAGGGCAGTTGCTTTCGGTCAAGGATTGTGTCCGACAGACTGACCCGGGTTTCACTCTGAGGCTTCTCCTCTATTTCCTGCCCACTGGCTCAGTTTGGGGATCAGGGGTTGTTACTTCAATTGCATATAGGAAGAAAGGCTCCAGAGATTGAAGATAAACAAGGAGAGGAGAATAGGGGAACCAGGAAACAGTCCACGTTTTTCCAATGTCAAACCAGGTTATTGTTTAATCCCCTCAACATGGAAACGCATGTGAACACACTCGATTCAAGAGGAAATCTGACCTCCGTCCTGGTTCAGAAAGCAGCACACACATAATTATATTTCATCCTTCTTTTTGATCTGCGATTCAATCCCAATCCTTGGGATCCTAATCTCCTAATCTTTGTCCTTGAAAGGAATCTATGTATAGAAAGGTGATTTCATTCCCCTGTGTCATTGCTTCCTAAGTAGATTGCTTAGGAGGACACGCTATAGGTCTTCTCCTTTGGATAATTGAAGTTCCCATCTCAGTTGCTCCCTCATGACTGAATTCAGCCAAACTGCACCCAATGTTTGACCAATGGCGTTCAATTGAATGTTCCTCTTTTCTTTGTTTGTGTAAAGCTGGTTTTCATCAGCGCTGCGGGAGTCTTTAGGTTTGGGCAATCCTTCAAAAATCCAATTGGAGCAACGGATGAATGGATAATTACGTTGGTCATGGATTGGACCAAATGCTAATGATTCTCTGGAGGAAACTGGAGCTTCATTTTGGAAGAATCACAACAAGAGGCTGGTAGTCTTTGTTGCCAGTAAAGGAGGTTGTTTGTCATTGTCCCAAACAAGGCAGGTATCATTTCTAGCACAGGAGGGGGTTGGTTCTTAAATTCTGTGCACACTGTGTTGTGGAAGAAAAGAAACCTCAGACAGAAATTGAAATTCATCGTGACATTTCATGACGGAGCCACTTTGCACAGAATTCACCTTGTCTCTGGAGGAGACGTCGGCACATCGAGTACTCGAGAAGCACTTTTTGAAAATGAGTTTTTAGGGAGTAGAATTGGGCCTTTTTTCTTAATCATGCTGCTTGTGCATCCCTTTGACTCTTCTTAATGTTAGTGCTGCTTTCCAAGAAGAAAAACAAGGTGGAATAAAAGTAATCAATAACTTCGCTTTCACTTTTGGAAGTTTATGCCGTTCTCCCCACGGTAAATATTGGATTTTGGCACATATGATAACAGCTGTTGGGTCATTTGTTATTGATCAATTAGCATAGAAGTCCCTGGAGGTACATTTGAATTATTTATGTGCTGTAGGAAAGTTTAAATCCTTCCTCTCTTGTGCTTGATGGTGGTCAGAGTTCAGGGCTATTGACCACTGGATGGAGGCCACATCCTTTATGCACCCTGTCTATCATGCTGCTTAAAGGATTATATCCCCCACACTATTCTGAAATGATTAATACGGACTGTCCGGTCATGCTCTCTTTCTGTCATCTATTTGTGTCTGCATAATATATCAAACAAATTTGCATGACAATAACTGTGGATTCAGAGACTGAGCTAACTCCCATCCATCAATGCCACCAGCCACAGAGTAACTCCTACAACTCCACATCAACGTCTCTATGAAGTAGCCCTTTAAGGACGGTCAAAGATGTATAAATGTGCAATATAAAAGGAGCTTTTGAAGTCTTCCCTTTAATTAAATTACAGGGTGATGGCTGTAGTGTATGGACGATCCTACAAAGGATAACTTGCAACAGTTTTAAAGATTTACCTGGGAAAAAAAAGGCCTGACGTATTGAATTTGGAAATGCTTTTATCTTAAGGAAAGCCAGCCAATCGAACAGAGTACAGAACGATTAGTTATTTTATACTTCAGCCTTTTTGGGATGACAGGATCTATTAACAAAAAGTGGTCATTCTACACATCTGACAAAGTTTAGAAGTGTCTCCGTGTAGTCTTTTATGTTTCTCCATAAACGTGTCAAAATGCATTTAGAAGAAGCTGGGAAGGTCCATGTATAGACACACTCATATCACACCCACACTTGAC
The DNA here is from genome assembly GCF_036324505.1 of Eleginops maclovinus. Taxonomy (NCBI): domain Eukaryota; kingdom Metazoa; phylum Chordata; class Actinopteri; order Perciformes; family Eleginopidae; genus Eleginops; species Eleginops maclovinus. The sequence goes on from NC_086362.1 coordinate 3,137,801, forward strand.
GATTGTCTCCCGTTTCACTGGTAGGAGTTGTTATATAAACTCCACATGAGGAGGATATTGAGGAACTGCTGTCAGAGTGGGGTTTAAGTGTCTTACACAATGGAAACAAGTTTTAGAAAAATCCATTAGCATTGTTTTGTGGCACAAAAGCAGGTGCAATTTCATGTCAAAAAATAGTATCTCAATTTCACTGCATAAACACAACCTCCTCTGCAGCCATGACATTACCACACATCAAACCTTTATGAGAAAATAAGTGATATAACCGTCTTTGTTAAGAGGAAAAGCACTTACTGCCCAAAGAGCAAATGAAAAAGGTCTACTGACTCGTGTGTGTCATAGTTGTTGTGTTGGTTTCTCAAGATATATTTCTATGGCACTTCACAAGACCTTTACTTTGGCTGTAGTCCCAGATATGTCCGTTGACAACGCATTGCACATTTCTCTCCGGGTGTATAAAGCCCTCCAGACATCTGCGTATGAAGAACAATATTTCTGAAGTCTGCCAGATGTGAGCTATAAAAGTAGGAATGCTGCAGTCACAGATCACTCCCCTTCAACTTCAAGTAAATCCATCAGGAGTTTGCAAGAGAGTCATGTATTTGTCCCCGTCTTATCATGCTTTTTGGAGATACTAGTCCAAATATTTAGTCGTTTTTGTTCTAGTGCAGTTTTCCCACCTTTCCCCATCCTCACACCTGCTCTCAATCAGCCTCGTTAGTCCCTCCATACTTCCAGAGTCCCTCCCAGCCAATCAGCTCCTTCCCCTTCGCCCAGAGCTTTCCTCCAGCCAATCAGCTTCCTGCTTCTTCTCCATTATAATCTCCTCATTGCCCACACCTGAGCTTCTCTGCATATCTCTCCAACAGAACTTCCTTCAGTACGAGTATTGAGTATTTTAGTCCTCATTTCCAGATTTGTTTTGATGGATTCTTTTTTCTCCTGTTCCTGTTGCGTCTGAGGCTCCACTCCCTCCAATCCTCATTATTGCTTTATAGTAGGAAGGGTTATTTATCTCTTTTAGTTATAAATCTGAGTTTATTCCTTTCTATTGTAGTGGATTCAGTGATTATTTGGCACATTGAGTGTTTTTTAAGACTCAGAGACTATATCCAATTATTAAGGCTCATAAAAGATAGACTATTCATCTGAGTATCTAAAAATAACTCTCCTGGCATCACCCAATGCCAAATTTCTGTCCTGATTATCAACGGTCTTCTGGGTAAAGGATGTTTGGCGCATTCACCCTACAAATAAAGTGATGCTAAATCGTCTGATTGGCTGCCTCGCAATCAAAGGTCTGTGGTTTTAACCTCTCTTAAGCTAAGATGCATGTACTTCATAAGGAAACCCACTAGCCTCACGATTGGATGAGGTTTATTTTTAAACTCTGTGATTTGCGCATACTATATACAGACAAGATGAATGTCAAACTGTTCAGATGTCTGGCTTTTATCCCTGTTCAATATTTAATCAGCGTTAAGTGATTGCACCAAGTGTTGTTACCACTCATTGAACTTGGCCCGATAAGCCTCTGTTAATCATCTTCTAAATTAGAGGTAGATGCTCTAATGATTGCAAAACATTGGAGTCAGTGTTGTGATGTGTTCATTCAGAATTCAAGCAGGCCTCTTCGGCATGACGTTAAGTAAAGCTCCCTGCTGTCAAAGCGAGGAGGAGAACTCTGGTATCATGCCCTGCTGGTCCAGAGCCAGTTTTCATGTATTGTCCTGTCGGCTGCCTCGGAACAAAAAAAAGTATCGAAGTAAATTAAATCAAGACGATCGAAGACAGGAAGTGTTGGTGAGGCGCGTGTGGCCGAGACCATGGAGGATTGCCGGAGAGTTTGTGTGTGGCAACATCAGGACTTAGAATCCAGGAGTGTAACTGGAGTCCGTGCATCTGATGTACCTGTTGTTTCTACCTGCTTTCAATCGAGAGATGTAGCATGTATCAGAGTCAGGTTTGGAGGTGTGTAGATGAGCTCCTCTGAGGACTTCCATGAGTTAATTATAGTGGGAACCCTATCATTTATTTGGCTTTCCAGTTATCTAGTTCGGAGTAGTCTTGAATCCACTGTTAGCTTTTTAAATGAATGGAAAGCAATGGCTGCCTTGAAGGGTTGTTGCCTTATAAGGCAGTGGAGGTTTGATATGGGTGTTGTAGATATTTGAGCTATTTTAATGGAACGATTGTAACCAGAAGTGGTTTCTCTATATTTAGAACTGGCTGGTGATTCACTCCTTAAAACTCTGTTGTTCTTATATTTCTGTTTTCCAGACATTCAGCGTTCCGTAGCTTCCTGTGCCGGGAAAACTGTCCACACATGGAAAAGAGGGATATACAGTAAGTCTATCCACACATAAATACGTATGTAATGGACTGGAAATGTGTGTACTGTGTATGTCGAACCAAGAGCAGAACAGTGTCTCCAAAGGGATTCACCAAAAGTTATAGTTTCTGGTCTCAAATGGGTCAAAAAATACTCTGTGTGTTTAAAAATGGAAGAAAAGACAATGGTATTTTAATCCAGGTTATAGGATTAGAAGAGCTCCCATACCAAGGTGGTAAATCGCACACTGACGCCTAATAAAATAAGTAATGGGTTTCTAAATGTTTACAAGATCACCCATCACGCCAACTACCCACTTCTTCTGGCCAATCCAAACCAAGCACATGTGCAGTATGAAGAGTAACTTGAATGGCTGAGGATTGAAAATGATCTCAATTCATTATGTTGGTGAGATAAATGGGTGTACCATATTTAGGGTCAATATGTCCAATACAAATGTCATCCTCTTGGGGATGAAAAGTCGAGAGGATCCAACGTGTCATGGCCATTTATCTAATTGTGACCAGTGGTCATTTAGAGTAGAGTTGTTGCTTATAGAGTTCCAAAATCAAACTTAAGGGCAATACAAGCAGGGAAAAAGAGGCTGCACGAGGAGTTAGAATTCTGAATAATCTGTGCTCAAAATGTGCCCAATTATAACCAGTTTTGATAAGAAGCTGCCCTGTCCGAAGCAGATTTTGGAATAAGCACTTTATAATTTCCCAAAGTGAGCTTCAAAGTGCTCTCAATAAGCAAAATGTGTCCTGCTCATAACTAATAAGAGGCAGATGTAGTCGTAGAAGAGTTTCTGCAATAACTATCTCACAAAAATATCATTTATATTTGCAGAAAGAACAGTTTCCAGTGACTCTGACCGTCTCCGTTTAAATATAACCTAACACCTTGACTGACTTTGTAACCGGACCATTTGTGCAGCTATCGCACCCAGAGGACGCATCGTTTCCATTCTCACCTTGAAAAAATAACGTATTTCCTTTTTGCACGCTCACCTTGGGTCACTTTCACAGTCCCTGGGTTTTTCCATTTGTTGCATCTGTCTGAACACTTGGATAACAAGGTTAATCTACATGCAACAGTTACAAATGTTTAACGGGCACTTTGGAAGTCCTCTCACATTGGACTACTGTCTGGGTTCATAAACCAAGTTCCAATTACTACCAGCTGTGAACACACACACACTATCGCGCGTCATTCACTAAGAAACCCACGTCGCTGAGTCTGTCTTCATTCCAGGGGTATAAATTTATGTCTGGCATCGTCCACGCCCTCCTCGCTCTTATTACCATAATTCCCTGTGACACAATGAAACCTGCTACCCTGGCTCACAGCACTGATATAAAAGCCCATTACACTATTAATCAGGCCCCTCACACACTCCCAGTGTCGCTGCGTGTGTGTGCGCAAATGAGTAACACTGATTTCCCTGACATGATGGCTCTGTGTGACTTGCCTCAAGTGTGTCACATCTCCGTCTCTAATCCATATGCATGGGGGCTGGCATGTGTTTAATTTGGCATGGTTTGAGTTTGTGTGGGAGTTCATAAAGTCAGATAAGGGGTTAAAAGGGTTGACTGTGGGTTATGTAAAGGCCCCATAGAGTACATCAATGGAACGAGCAATCATGTGTGTGTTTGTGTGACAGATGTAGGAGATAATGAGTATCATCACAACAATGGGATGAATAAGTGATGAATAGTTGAAGCTTTCCATTTTACACATTTTTAGCTGTTTTGGTCACCGCCTACACTCGAAAAAATGGCTAAATCTTTCTCTTTGTTGTTCAGTTCGGGGTTTATCCGTGCATTTTTACTGAAAACAGCAGCCAAGCAGCTTTAAATGTGTAAAAATGAATGTGCATATGTACTCTAAATGATGTCTCCATGTGGCGAATGGTGTCCCTTTCAGCCTGGACGTCTTGTTTGTTGGCCTTTTTGTTTGTTGGCTCTGACAAGCATGAAAAGTGGCAGTGGGACAGTGTCAGAAACAAGGGCATACATAGAAAAAGAAACCCCAGACATGTGTTGTGAGGTTTATGATCACTGGAGCGGTGACACAAATAAAATCCTATCAGATGACAAGAAGTCGAGGCGGAAAAAGAGGCAAAGAGAGGCTTTCTTTCTGCCACAGCCACTCAACCCGCACTCTCTTGTTCTCGCATTATCAGAAAATAAAACCTCCCGGGGGAAAGCGGGCTGCCACCAACATGCCTTTATGTGTCTGCTCATGTACTTAAACTCCTTTAGCCTGTCTCTTCCCCCCCTCGTGTTGTCTATGCTAGATTCCTTCAGAATTGGACCCCATTGATTTCCAGGAGAGGAAATATGTGTCATTTTCCAAAGATAAACACAGACCAGCGGTGCTGGACTGGGAAGGAAACACTCTGCACATACAATGACTAAATATCCAGGCAAACCAAATATTTCTTAAATTGCAGATGACCCCCCCCCCTCTTTAAACAGGTTTTCCCTTCCCCACCTGTTGTGATCTTTATTACCGTTGTCGTAAATTTCCCCGGCCCGATGGCCAGTCAATCTCTGTTTTCTGTTCTTTCTAACAACGGATGTTACGTTAACCTCAGCGCAGTAGAGCGAGCTGACATACGGTCCGACCACCAGCCCGTTTCACCTCTGCTTGACTCGCTGCAGATGGGATGGAGCAGTGGATGGATGGACTGATGGAAAATCATCCATCTCTTCCAGCTGAGACACTTATTCCCTTGTGTCTCTCCTTTCTGGCTTCCATTAAACTTCAGCAGTCAACAACAGTGAGTAATGAGGGGTCATACTTTAACCGTTATAATCAATGATGCTCTTTACGACTGAATGAACAGAGTCTATTGCATTACACAAAGAATGAAACAATGCCCTCGCTTCAATTTCCCAGAGGTGGCCATCTAATTTCCCTCTTAAGAACAGTAGAGCAAAGTAGCCAGTTTAACTCATGTCGGGGGTTTAATGGATGGGCAGTGTGTGTGAGTGTGTGTGCTGAAGGTGCAGATACTTGCTGCAATGACTCACCCATTGATTTCCACTAAAAGGTTTTCCACAGCCTTGGACATGGCGTATTGCAGTACTGAAAACATCAGAATTGTTCAGTACAGCAGAGCAAATCGTGCCAGAGTTGAAGGTTAAATACTCGGTGAAAACTGTTTGGTCACTTACTGGTTTGAAGCCTCGAGTTTGGCATTTAAGTCGTCTATATCTTGTTTTTTTGGAATCAGCCGTCGGAGGGAAGAGCAAGAGAGTAAAATGAACATACGCTGTGAAGGAAATGAAAACACAAAGACATCTGAAGTTCACACACGTAAGAAAAGTCAGCCAGGATAGCATCGGATGTTTTACGGTGTGCAATCAATTCAAATGTTCATTAGAAGCAGTTCAGGTGAAGACAAGTGTTCTCATTACGGAGTACTTATCGTCCCGCCAGGTGGTTAATTGAATCCACCAGGTGCAGATTAGTCTGTGACGACATAGAACGAACGGGGGGGGGGGGGGGTGAAATCAGAACTCAGCGGGAAAACTCAAATTTGACAACCTCCAAATCCTGCAGAAGCTTTTTATTCAGATTGCAGCTATATAATAAACAATACATTTCCAATTGAGATCATTTCAGCTGCAATTCAATGCTTTCTAACCCTCTAACTACCATAAGCACAGTCACTCCTTTCCTTCATTAAAATATATACTTGTCATACTTTAAATATGGCAAAAATGTTCCTCCCTTCAACAGCAAAATGCCAACTTGGCAGTCCAGTTGATGGATCAATAAAAGCCTACATTTCTTTCCTCTCAAAGTCGAGACACTTTTTTAAAATTCTCCTTCGTGGCTTCTGTGACTCAACTCCAGCTGAGTCACTCTCCCCATACTCATCCCTGCACAGGTTGTTTACCGACATCCAGAGAGACCGTGGGGGCTGCAGGAGAAAAGTTAATGGGACAGGTGACGCACACAGGTTATGCACCGTCTGAGGTGACGCATACGTCGAAACAGAAACCCCTCGCTTTCAAAAAACGAACTTTCGCCACAAAGTCTCTCATTATAGCCTCGGAGATCCGTGTTCAAAATCTCCCAAACATTGGCCTTTTTATTCGGAGGAGAAGCCGCAGTCTGAAGAGTTGTTTGCTCATTAAAAAAAAACCCTCTGTAATGACGGTGGGGATGAAACAGCAGTACAATAAATAAGTCGGAGTGGTCGAATCTCTAAACTCAGTGTCCATCATGAATATGAATTATCCGTACCCTTGAGCCATACCAGCTGAAGGACTGGACGGTGCAGTGACAGTCGGATGGACAATTGCTGCACGGCTGGATGGGTTGGTGGAGAATCCCCTCCCATCCTCCCCCCCCGACTCAGGAGAGAAACACTATTGCCAAGATCCCTGTCCTCATCTTCCTCCCCCTCTGCTCATATTCCTCTCCCTCAGCTCATCTTCCTCTCCGTGCTCACTGATGCATAGATGTTGTTGTGACGAGCGGAAGCACCTCTGTCTCTGTTTACCTGTTGCCAGCACGGATGACTTGCCTAGATACAGGAAGGAGGAGGATAATGCACAAAGAAAGAGTGCTCTTGTATCTGAAGTATACATATCTCTAGAGCGGTTTTGTCAGTCCTTACTCAAAGGACAATAACCCGTATTTCTGAAGAGTCTTTCACCCTGAGGTATGAGAGTCTCGTAAGCATTACTGTCTTCATCCCACAGAGGAGGGTGCAATGAAAAACCCTGCAAAATGCCCACGAGGACATGTAAGCAATTATGTATGCAATTAAAAACATGTCAAAGAGAATATGTAGAAAATGATGAAAGCCAACTTGAATAACATCATTTAGAATTTGGTCAACTATTGATGTGTGTTTCAGTCAAAGTAAATCATATTGAATTAGGAATGAACGAGTTTTGCTTTGCCATAAAAAGTTCTGTTTTAGGAGCAGAGATGGTGGATCTGCGGAGGGGGAAACGACACTTCCCCATTAGCCTCACACGATGTGACATCTGCGGGTCCCTTTTAATGTTTCCTCCTGTTCCTCACGCTGAGTTACTTCGGCGCTCGTAAAAAGAACACGGCGCCTCAAGTGAACCTGCTGCACGGTGTCACAGGTGATCAGCGGCGGTCCGATCTCGATGACAAAGTCAAACTTTAGCATTGTTCCGTCGTTAGGCCGGCGATGCATGACGGAGCAGCTTGCAGCCTCCGATGACCTGAGCCGCCTCATCTCCTGCACACCTGGGCCCTGTCTGATGGTGTGTTCAAGGACTGTTCTGACTTCAACACCTGATCTGAACTCATTCTGGTTATTTTGGATGTTTTTTTCGCAGTGCAAAACAGGGGTTAAGGCATTAAAAAGGAGAGGAATTTTGGCAGCATTTTCTCTGGAGATCACCTACTCGAAATCACGAGTCAGTGAGTTTGTTTGGATGTGTTTCATCAGACACATTTCCAATAGTGCTTGGAAATCTGGCTTGTTCTGGCTCTTGTTGCCAAATGCTTTGACTTCCTCTTTCCTTGGCCTTTTCTTCTGGGCAAAATGGCCCCTTCGCCTCCATTCAATAGCAACTTGGTACACTGCAGTCCAATGAAAAGTGGCTCCCTGTCCTCTGCTACTGAAATGAGACGTTTAAAACAAACTGGTAGTACCAACCTGACAAACTGAGACCCCTCTGGACAGATTTAAGTATTCCTATATGCTTGTTCAGAGTCCATGTGAGCCAGGAATGAGTATATGTCTAGAATAAGTTGCTCTGTTTCATGGCAAAAGTCAAAATGGCCTCTCCGAGCTTTTGAAAAACAACCTAGAGGTCAGTCAGGCCATTAGACGAGGCAGATGTTACCTTTGAGGGCACCGAGGGTTGTCTCGACACCACTGACAAGTTGCCAGTGTGGTTTTTTTGAAGGCCAAAAGGGGCAGCTGTTGTGTCCCAGTGCATCCGTCAGGAACTGCCAACATACACAGCTGGGGTCAACAGTGAGTACAACACAGCCTGTCCAGAGTTCCCCGTGTTGGTTAGGTCAAAGCAACAGGTTTAATGAAGGTCACACAGAACCTTGACTTCACTTCTCTCTGGGTCTGAAGCAGAAGATGAAGGTTGGATGATGACAGCTCCCGGCGTTGCCTCCACTGGATCCTTCAACAACATACTGGGGACGCTTAGTATGACTTCTGTTTAATTGGCAATCCAGCCCTGTGTTCGGACACTTGTACGACCCAAGCGCACATATCAGCACTCACCTGTAGCAGGATGCAGAACGGTGTTGTCATCTACCTGTGATCTCTCGGCATGACCGCGCATGGAGACGCAGGATCTGGAGCTCACGGCTCAATTGAAGAAAATTCAACCCTTTTTTTGAATCCGTACTTTGTAGAAGTTCTGGCCAAAAGGGTTTATAAATCTGGATATTTGTTGACATTTCTTTCTGAAATAACAACCCTTCGATGTATTGGATCATTAGCAGTTTGATTTTGCCAGTGAAGTTGTCTTTCGTGTAAAATTGTTGGTGTTTACCATCCATTGAACCCTGATCTTGCTCGTACGTAACTTTCTCATTAGGATTGTCTTGAGTTTTTTGCTGCAGAATGACCCGTAGGACTTGTAGTTGATATGCTTCGAGTCTGTTTCTGTTTCCTATTAATGTACAGAGGATCCTTCCCAAGAAGGCGTGAAACGTACACGCGTAGCCTTGATGTTGTGGTTCAAAGGTAAGGCCAAGGTTCGACCTGAGGACCTGGTGCTTGGCAGTAAATTACATCATCAAAGGTATGGATTTTAGTTTGCCATCTTATACATGTTAAAGTTTCGGCTCTGTACAACCCTCACATAAAAGCACAATTCATATTTAATTCAGATGTCACAAATTTGCAATGAACTGACGAAATATGATGTAGACCTACTCAAACCCAACCCTCCCTACCTATAAAGCAGTGGTTCTTAAACTTTTTGTCTGACGACCCCACAAAAAAAACTGGAGAGGTTTGGTGACCCCACTTTCCCAAAAGTGTGTAAGTGTGACGTCACGTTTCCGTAGCAACCGATTTTTTGTTCCAATCCAAACAAATTAACAATGTATGACGATTATTTTATGGAAAAGGAACGATTTTGTGTGAATTAATTTACGAGTTTGCGTCTCCAATGATTTGAGTGATAGTCATACATTTTGAAAGAAACAGCAATGCCATCTGCAGTTTGGTTGTTTGGGGGCGGGCTGTAAATCGCGTTGCCAGGACAACGTTATGCATTGCAAACCCATGGTAACGACTGTCAATCAAGCAAAAACAAATAGGCAATGTGTAAGAAAAGGCCTGGGCGGCAACAATTTATTAACGCAAACAAGAACTGGAACAAACAAAGCAATGAAACAAATGTCCAAATCAAACGGGAGTCAAGAGTCAACAGAGAGTGTGTATGATTGGAACGATCTCACTTCCTCTTATACGGACGCCATGTCAATGAGAAGGATGGGCCTGCTTCCGCGAGCATAGCAGGTCAATTCGGGGATCGATGCTGCTCACAGCAACACGAAGATTCTCCTCCATGCTGTTGAGACGACATCTGTATTTGTTCTTTATGTAGGCCAGGGACGAAAATGTCTTTTCGCACAGATAGGTTGATCCAAACGGCGTGAGGATGTCCATGGCAGCCTTGGACAACCCGGGGTATTCCTGCACAACTGACAGCCAGAATTCATCTAGAGTTTTTGAGGCAAACGACGCCTGCAATGTGCGGTCGCTGGACAGCTCAATCAGCGCATCCTCGAGCTCAGATGGCAGGTTGTTTGAGGAGCAGTTGGTGAATGGTTGTCGTACCCAGTCAAAAGGCTCTACATTCTCCGTGAGGAAATACTTATTGAATTTGTCGAGGAGACTACGAAGATGACAGGTTATTGACTCTTTCAATGAATTGGCATTCATGTCACTCTCCAAAAAGTCGTGCAGCTCCGAGAACATTTCAAAGTCCCCACTCTCTGCACGGGCTGCCCAACGCTGCAATTTTTTTGTGAAAGCATTCACTTTGTCTGAGAGGGTCAGGATGTTTGTGCTGGGGCCTTGTAGTGACAGGTTGAGACTATTTAATTTGTCAAATATGCACGCCAGGTATGCAAGACGTGATAACCATCTCGAGTCAGTGAGATGGTCTGCAAGAGGGGAATGCACGTCTGAGAGGAAGGTGCGCACCTCGCTTCGCAACTCGAACAGGCGTGTAAGAACTTTGCCCCGTGAAAGCCACCTTACCTCTGAATGAAAAAGAAGGGATTCATGTGCAGACCCCATTTCCTGGCAGAGAAGGGCGAAGAGTCGTGAATTTAAAGGGCGCGATTTGATCGAATTCACTATTTGGATTGCTGTTTGAAGAACATTGTTAAGCTCGGGTTCAAGTGTCTTGGATGCCAGGGCCTCCCTATGGATAATGCAGTGTGTGAACTTGACATGTGGTGCAACGCTAAGGACCTTGGCTTTCAGCCCTTTGTGTTTTCCCATCATAGCCCCGGCACCGTCAGTGCATATGCTTATGCATTTATCCCAATCCAGGCCTGTCTCCTCCATCCAACCATTAAGACAGTTAAAAATGTCTCCACCAGTACATCTTCCTTCCATCGGAGAGCAGCACAGCATGTCCTCATGCAGTTTCCCGTCATGACTGTAGCGAATGAAAACCATTAAATGGGCTACATTAGTCAAGTCAGTAGACTCGTCTAACTGCAAAGAAAACCGGCTGTTTTTCACTCTCTCGATGAGCTGGCATTTCATATCATTAGCGATGTCGTTAATGCGTTTGGACATGGTATCATTGGAGAGGGGAATCTGTTTAAGCACACTTGCGATCTTTTCACCATGCATTGCTGTGGTCATCGCAATTGCTGCAGGAAGGATGAGGCTTTCAGCAATTGTGTGTGGCTTTTGTGCTTTGGCTACAAGGTGGGCCACTTTGTATGACGCTGCCAAGGCTTTGGTGGGCACAGTAGCTTGGCTATGCACAACGGTCTTTTGCCCATGCAGCGCAGCTTCTTTTCGTAAAAAAAATGTCATGGGTTTCTGAGCATCATCTGGATGTCGGCTTTCGAGATGTCGTCTCATTTTTGTGGGCTTTAAACTTTCATGTGCCAGAACATCGCCGCAAATAACACACTGTGGGTGGTCGAGCTCATGTTTTACCTGGCACGTGAATCCATATTTAAGAAATTCTTTCAGGTATCGGCGACGCCTCGTTGGTGGGTCTTTTTTATTCTCACCACCGGCCAAACTTGTCCCATCTGAGGATCGCGGAGGAGTAGGTGCACAACTGGAGGTAGATGGCACTTCTGAGCTCAAATCATTGTTTTTTAGCAGCCACCTGTCCATTTTTGATGAAAGTTATAACTAGGCTAGTGGCTAAAAAAGTGGCTAGTATCACAAACGTGGCTAGTAACGTGGCGAGTTAACTATGACGTATTGTAAAAAAACCGGGAAGAAATTGAGTTTGAACAGTGGGCGCAGATTGTTACATTGTTTCTATCATAGGACCAATAAACGATTCGAAACGCCATTTAAAGCTGGGCAACTTTTTTTTTTCTCTCTCTCTCTCCCTCTTAACAGCGTGTAGGAATGAGAAAAAGGCAGATTTTCATTGTATTGACATTTTATTTTTCGTTGTTTCACCAGGTGTTATAACAGCTAATTTCCGACTGAAGTAACAAATAATTTTGCGACCCCACGGAAGTTTTTGCCGACCCCGTTTGGGGTCGCGACCCCTAGTTTAAGAATCACTGCTATAAAGCCTTAAGACTCACTTAAAGAGACGTTCAAAAGCCAGCCCTCATTCTAAATGCCAGAGCGTGAAATCCTGCTCAGCATATAAAAAGGGACAAATCAAATCAACCTTGCCTGAAGTGAATAAGAATGACTGAACATCAGGCAGATTTTGCGTCAGATACCCTTTGATGAAGTGCTGCGTGCTCACCTTTAACATTAGAGATGGGAGAAAAATCAACATTAAGGACGGTGATGTTTCCCTGCGGGATCATTTGAAATGCTTTGCCTTCACCAGACATTCTGCAGAGAGGATTTGCAGTAACCCAACGGGGAGTGTTGTTCATAAAGCATCCGCCGATGGCCGTTAATTACGAGGTAGAAACACAGATGGCACGAGGAGGAATGTGTCGAGGAAGAAAATATTGGCACTGCCAGGCTCTTTATTATACCCCGCAATGTGAAGGTGCTAGACAGTATGATTACGGCTGCTCTTACCTTTGTGTGTCTCCTTCAACAAAGCCAGCCTTCTCCATTACTGCACCGACTTTCAGCTTTTATTCTTCCTCTCTTTTTGTCACATTCAGTTTTGAGGAGGTTTGATAAGGCTGCTGTAGGCTGTGTAGGACACATGCAAATGAAGGTGCATTAAACAATAAGAAACAACACTTTGTTGGACAGCTCTACAGTAATGTCAGCTGTTCTTGTACGAGCTATTATTTTATTGTCTGAGTTGTTTGAGGTTAGGAGTTAGAATAATGAGAAGATAGTGGGACATTTTTAAAAGTGGAAATTTAGAAAAAAAAGTCAGATTTTTTCGGAAAAGTCAGAATTGTTTGAAAAAAAGTCAGATTTGTTTTAAAATAGTGGGACATTTTTAAAAGTCGAAATGTTGGGAAAAAACTCTGCATTGTTTTAAAAAAAATCTGACTTTTTTTCAAACAATTCTGAACTTTGAAAAAATAATAATAAGTTGACATTTAGAAAGAAAATCTGAAATTTGAAAATAAGTCAGTTCTTTTTGGAATAAAAAAATGATTAGGGCCACATGAAGAAGGAGTCAGAATAATGAGAAAATAGTCGGACATTTTTAAAAGTTTACATTTAGAAAAGTGGTAATTGCCTGACGTCGCTTTGGGGCTGACCTTTGTTTTGACACGGCTCTGTGATCTTGCTTTTGTTCCTCGGTTACTTTCTTCGGTGTCTTGTATCCGCTTCCTGTTCTCTGTTAATTATTTGTTTACCCATTCATGCCTCTGAGCGTTTAAAAAAGGCCTCGCCAACACAGTCAAAGTGCAGCATACTGCTTTTCGATGTTTATGTTCCTCCCATTGGTGTGCTTCAAAGCCCCCAGAATTTCTCTATAAGCACTTTGACCCATGAGCCCATCATCTAGAGACTCCCTCCAATCCCCTCTCCATTATCAAAAGGAATACTCCATATATACAAAGAAAGAGACCGGACTAGATGCAGTGAAATGAAAATGGCGCTTTAAAGATGTCACGAAAAGACAGCGAGACTATCCACCAGCCTTCAGAGTCAGGGTGAAAGCGTTATTAAAGGATGTGCATGGAGTGGCTGTGGGGGCGATAGAGCGTACACTGAAGCCAGAGACTCAGTCATGGCTCTGGATTAAAGAGACTGCAAAAAAACAAAGCAAAGCCATGGTAAATATACACTTAGGCGCTGAGACAGAGTGGATAGATATGATTCCTTTTGACCTGGCTTCAAAGCGGCGAGGACGCTCTGTGATTAGCTTGAGATCAGAGGAGGTAATTGGTTAGAAATCCTAGTCATTTAAAACCAAATCCTCGTCATTAATATTCAGACCAATCGAAATAATTTATAGGACAATTCTCCTCCTGCTGTCCCCCTTAGGACGGGATATTTCATACCAATTTATGGAGGAAGGCATAGTCAATTAACAATATTGACAGTGCATAAGTCCAATAATGATTTCTAAATATAATTATCTACCCTAGCATCTCTAGCACGATCAGGACAAATGGCGTTCAAGCCGCCACTTTCTGGATAGAAGTAGTGCATAAATGCAAAAAATGCACCAATTTATGCCATTTCAAAGCAGAACAATGTGCATTTATCGAGGCCCTGACTAAAGATAAACAGGGACGAGAGGATAAAGTCACGTCAGGTTCTGAGAAGACCTCACGCTGGTATCCTAGTAGGTGGACTAATATATGAGGAAGCAGGCTTTGTATTTGAACTCCACAGGCTCAAAAGTGACTCACACCAAGCTGTTAGCCAACCTCTCCTCCTCTCCGTGTGTCCTCCAACCTCCATCTCTATCCATCCTTTTCCCATCTGTCCTCTCCTCTGACTACAGATTAGTTCCTAGTAAGGTGTTATAAAAGGAGGAGTAAGAACCTCTGTCTGTGATCTGACTGTGGGTTGAAATGCATCTGAGTGTCGCTTCATTAAATTGATGTGATGCCTGTGCTTGAGTTGTGTCTGTACAGTAGCAAGCAGTGGAAAAGTTGGAGGTCACGTCTAGAAATGCTGCTGAAAATAGATACAGTCTAGTGTCTGCAGGTCTCTTTCGATGCTTCAAATTGAGTATTGTATGAAGGACAAGTCTACTAAGGAGACATACTGTACTGGTCTGTTAACTTTTATTGGAAATCTTCTGCTGAGTTGTTTAAAAATGTCATGGAAGTCCAATGCCGACACTCCCCAAGCGTTTTCAATGGGAAGCAACGTCTAAAAGTGTTCTTTAGCAAGAAATCAGTGGACTTTTCCCACCATTTCCTCATTTTAACTGCCTCACAGTCACCCTCTTGACATGGGAAGTATGAATGAAAACACGCTTTAACGTATCGAGCGTGGTCCCCCCCACTCTCATGCATTTATAATACAGTGTATGTAAATACTGCATTTTTATTGGATGTTAGCTGCATGAATTTGCCTTCCTGATTGCAGCTTTATTTTGTAGAACACATTCTAAATTATTCTGTCTTTGCACATTACCTTTCATGCATTTATTTGGAGTTACTCTGACTACATGTTAAAGGTGATAATGCATCCTATAATTTCAGAGCTTTTCTAAAACAATTCCACTTGTCTGGGCTTTAAAGGTGGATCGGATCTGGCACACACTATAGATGCCAGTTCAGGAGTCTTTTCCCAGAAGGGAAGATGTAGTTCTGGGGAAACATAACGGATGAAGCCTCAATGTCAAAAATCCTGGTAAGAGTTTAAGCATTTGACATTTCTGAAGAACCAAATAGACTCTAGGCTCTCTATGTTATCCATAACATTCAGGAAACCCGGCCTGACCTTCTGTCACATAAAGCAAGAGGCATGGAACAGATGGGGATAAGGTTAGCCGGGGTCCGTAGGGAAATTAAAATGACGGGCTTAAGAGGGTCCCATTGCTATTCTGATGGAGATGCACCTGATCAATTTGCACCAGGGGTCACACAGAGGTCACCAAAGACAAGTGAATTGGGATGTTTTGATAGCTGGTCGTGACATGTTCTCTATTCCCATCCAGCCACACTTTCTGCCCTATAGGGGGCTGAAATGTTGCATGACTGTCAAGTGTTTGTGTGTGTGATGCATGGAACAGGGTCGCAGCTATTGGGAATAACTGTTGTGAAGAAGCTAATGTGAATATTTCATCCAGATGTGTAGAAAATCTATTGAAGCTGGTCCTCCGCTGGCAGCATTACGCCCGCACCCTCCTCTGTTTACCCAGGGGAAGTTAACAGATTGTAGATTACAGGTTTTTTATAAGGCAAACATTTCCTTGAGGGCAAAGCTGCTCCGGTCAGACCTGCTCTCTGACTGAGTTAAACCTTCATTATTACAAGCACACACTTTTTGCACAGGCAGTGTTATTCTGAAGCCCGGCAATACACAAAGAGAGGGGAAGTGTGTGTAGCCTCCAAACTACAAAATGCAGAATCATGCAGTTATCAGGGTCCGGTGGCTTTCCAGGTTTTAAGGCACCATCCCAGTTTAGGTATACCCTTTTGACGGAGCTCATGGTCATAAATAAATACAGAGCAGTTAGCAAACTTGACATTTTTGGGGCATGCTCGATAAGGTTAGCCTGTTGCTATGCTTCTATCCAGCCCCTTATCATAACTATTCACCAACACAACCTGCTTGAATACACAGTTATATTCCCTGCACTGCTTTAACTTCACCTATGTGCAAACTTTGGGTGACATTTGTTCTAGAACAGCTGATCTGGATCCAGGATTTCTGAGTATTCTTGACAAATATCTTTAGTGTCATTTCAGCAACCAGTGCAAAAAGTCTCTCGTGCACTTTTCCATGTAAGGGACTTGTCTTGGAGTCACTGAGACCTTTTATAATGTGTTCAGTTTTCTTATTGCACATTCCAGCAGCTAAAGTAATACGAGCCGAAACTAAATTTAAGATCTGTCTACTCGCTTCTCTTTTGGCAGCAAATCCATATTGATTTTTAAAAATAACTGACTCTTCAAATTGGAAAAGGGTTTAATATAAAGTTGGAATTCTGCTGTGACTGTATCTCTATTCATCTTGTGTTTTAAGGCTTGGTTATGATTAAAAATAACATGCTTTTTCTACAGTAAATGGTGCGATTCACATACCGTCATCCCAGAGTTCTGCTGCATTGATTAGATGATGTCTTTCTGTTGTAAAACAGCATTAAATCATGTTTATACACTTCAATATTCCAGGGTTTCTATGTATGGCATGAATACAGTATGAGACATGGCAAGTGTATTATCCCTGAGGTAAGTGCTGCAGTGTGATGTATTATACAGCGTGTGTGTGTCGTGGAACAGGAGCATTATTTATGACTATTTCCAGTCACATGTTGACATTTCATCCATGTAATGTTTTCATTATGCATTACAAAATTTGACATTTATTGAAAATGGCATGATTCTTGCAAGAAGCCCAGATATAATTTACTACCAGATGCAAAGGTTTACACGGATAACCACGTATGGGACTTTGGTTGTATACCTGTGTTTGTATTGAAGTTGAACGTGTTGATCATGATGTTTTCAGACTAAGGAAATGAAGAAAGGCTCTGCTCCGTGTGACAGTGTGTACATAAAGAGTTGGTTAAACCCTCATAACGCTGCAATGCCCCGCCTGCTCTTGACCTACGTAGTAATGAAGGGACTTTCTTTACAGGCCTATAGAGTGTGTGCAACATAATGTAATGCAACAGGAGGAAGAGTTGAACCAAAGCAGCGTGACGGAGGGTTTAAAAAAGGCCGGATTTGATCCGTGGTGCAGAGGAGAATGCGTCAGTGAGACACGGAGAGGAAGGGTGCACAGAGAGAGGTAACACGGTAAATCCTCCTTCTCCGTCACGGATGCAAACGTCTAACATATGGGATGAATACAGACATTAATGACTAAAGGATAGTTAATTGTGAAGATACAGTGGTTTTACAGTTGAAAGTGTGTGTGAGAATGTGTGCTTGTCTAACTACCCATCTTTTTTAGTTTTTGATCTTGTGACGGACACTTTATAAAGGAGAGTTTTGCATCCTGCACATCCACACAGGTGTATTCTGGTTCATTAGACGGGTAGATGCATGGGAGGATTATGACACAACGGTCCCACGTTAGCATTGACACGCAAAGGAAAACTACGGTACAACTTTTGCCTTTTGCACGATGTTTTGACACGTCACAGTAGGAAGAACACAGGTGCAAATAATACCCTTAGGGATAGATAAAGTCATTTTTGCTACTTCAGTTTCAGAGTAATGGAAATATGATGGACATTGAACTGTTTGCCATCATTTGACTTGGAGGTGTAGGGCACATCCACTGTACCTGAAGAGTGCCTGGCTTCAATGGAAGTGGAAGGAGAAAATAATCAATATTTGAAGCCGTGTTCTTTGGGGCAATGATTGGAAACACGCTAAATTAAGATTAGATCGAGGGTTCAGCAAAGGCACTGTGATCAATACCAGCTATAAATGAGGTGTGAGAACTAGGAGCAGAGTCGTGGACTAACCATGTGCCATAAAGGGCCAACAGTCTCTTCGCATTTAGAGCCCATAAAGCGTCGTTAAGTGAGGCATCACTTGCTGTCCTGCTGACACCTTGCCTTGGCACATTGAATTACAATACCCTTCTCTTTCCTCAGGGTGACTTTAATCAAATAAAAACTGAGAAGAAATGAATCTACTACACATTGCAACCATTGAAGCTTCTTCCTCATCTCCCATCTGCAGGTGACACCACACTCCAGCAGCATAACTTAATATACAACGCGCAGAGTCCCACATGTTGCCCCTGGCTCCTGTGCAGCTCGTCTGTATTTCCACAAAGGGGGTGTGTAGTTCAAAATGTTGCAGGAGCTTGTTTGAATTTCCTTGTTGAGACGTCACAAAGTGTGGGACCAGAAGTAGACTTGTGGTCGGTGAAGCGAGTCTACTCCCCCCCCCCCCCCCCCTCTCTCTCTCTCCCTCTCTGTCGCTCCCTCCCTCCCTCCCTCCACTCATCTCAGCTCAGTCAGTCAGTCAGTCAGGAGTCCGTTATCGCTGCTTCTCTCTCCTCCCCTCCGGACTAAACTTTCCCCAAATGAGACGGATTTCTTAAAATCCTACTATAAAACAAAACTGTCTCTGTTTCCTGGAGTTTAAAGAAGGATTTATTCTCATTTTGTCCCCTTTTTTTTTTTTTTGCTGCAGGAAGGACGCGTCTCGGTGCGCACCGTACCAAAAATGGACCACAGAACGTGTCCAGTGCGTCCGCGCCGATCCTCCGCCGCTGTGTGCGGGACAAACTGAAGGAAAACCACACCGGAGGGGGACTGCACACACACTCACTGTCCGTCCAAGAGCTCAGAAGATAACACCGAAGCGGAGACTCGTTCCTCAGACCAACGCGAGGACATGGACATACTGTAGCCAGACTGGACAGAGGGGAAGGATGTAGCTTTACACCGAGGGACATCACAACCTGCCAGAAGGGACTAGCGGATGTCTTCACCGGTGAGTGAACCGGGTTTTCTCTTAATCAATTCCCGGTGTGTGGTGCGTCCTTGCTTCTTGGACACAGTCGTCAGCGATAGTTTAGCTCGGTTTGTGGAGTTATTTGTGCAGAATGCCACGGGTGAAAGTTATTGACAGTAGGAAATACATAAAGCTGAACCTGTATGGATAAGGTGGAACTTTAAAGATAAATGATTTGAGTAAGACCAACGCTGATTAGACGCTAAACAAGCTGTTGCAGCCCTGAGGTGCGCACGTGAGCAACATTGTCGTGGAGAAACACAGAATTTGTTGAAATGCGAAACTTGACAGTATTGTTGGATGGATTTAAAGGTGGATAAAGCACGTTGGGTTGTTGAAAGGATTGCGAGAGCTGCGTTTTTACGCATTGCATCGTCTGATTCACCACAAAGAACATGTCCTTATTAAGTGATTTAGTCTGGTTTAATAAAAATAATTGGCTTCCTGGATGCAATTATTGATTATAAAAAACAATTCAAGCTGGTGGAAATGTTGTCTTTGTAGGACAATTCAATCTGGATGATTTACGCGAAGAGCAACGAGATTTACGCGAAGAGCAACGAGATTTACGCATCCTTCAGATAATTCTCCTTTGTTTATATTAATAATTTAACCATTTTGAGCATCATCAAAGGACAAAATGACTTGCGGAGGGGTGGTAGATTCTCTGAGGGTGTGTTCAGTTCATTAAACGTGCTCTGCAGCATGGGTGTCATTCAGGGAGGGTGTGGTTGTGTGTCCATCCCCCTGAAGCTTTTCTGCGTTTTGTCCATGCTCAGATGGCTTCAGCTGCAAATACCTGCACCACACTGACAATTAAATCATCCGGCAGTGTGTGTGGCTGTGTGTTGCCACGCACGTGTGTGTGTGCTCGTGCTTGTTTATTCAATAACAGTCCCGCTAATCCACCTGTCTCCAGGGAGGATTAGAGCACTATGGGACATTTTAGGGCCTGCTTCTTTCCCCTTTCCTTTCTTCTCCGCCTTCAACAACATAATCTGCGGGACAAAACGCCGATTCCTTTAGTGCCATCCCCCAGAGATGCAGCCACAAGTGAAGGCGATTTATTCCAACAGAAAACGCCTGGCAGCGCATTGATTGCAAATGATTTCAGTGGCCAAAGCTGCCTGGCTCATCTGCTGTGATGTCCAACTCTGACAGCGTTTGTTACCAGCTGATATACTGTGGTCATTTAACACCACTCACTTAAATGTAAAGCCATCTGTGAGCAGGTTGTTGGACAGGCCGTAAAGCCTCATTTGAATGCATGATCAATCTCAGGTCATTTATCACAGTCCTATTTTTATTTCTCTGAGTTAATTTCAATCCCCCTCTCTCCGTCTCTGCTCAAATAACATTTCCAGTTCGACATGCTTCATTGGCATGAAAATGGAAAGTAAAATGCTGTCTATTTTCCACATCTTACCCCCATGATGTTGGGTTTGCCATGGCTGACAGTGAGGGTTTGATTCCCACTTGGCATTAAAGGGGTTCTCTCCATGAGCCAGTTCTACATTTGGATTTGTGTTGTGAGTTAACGGTATTCTCAACATCCTTTCACTGGATTTATTTGGTTGTTTTAAGCAGAGGTCGGCTCTGCTTGGCAAATCATTTCATTCATCGCCATTTCCCATTTCACCCATTCACTAAAAGCTGAATCATTGACTGTCACGGCTGTCTGAAACGACTCGCTGACAGTCTCTCACCTCCATCGCTCTCGTTCGATTTCCCTTCCCTCACTTTTCGTGCTCCATGCTGCCAGAACGGCCATTTGAAGACAGATGGATAATGTTGAAGAACTGCAGGTTGATTTGTGTTTGTTTTTCTTCCAAATGGAAAGCTCCATGACCTGAGGGATGCTGGAGGAGAATTTAAAGACGGACAGGTGTAAACATGAACAAGTCTCTCTGTCTCACATAGTGATGGACTCCCATTTTACCCTAAGGGTGCCTCTTTGGAAAATGCCATTGCCATCCATTCATCTCGACCCTCATTTGATTTACACAATTAATCAGAGTGGATCCGCAGGCTTGACATATCGACGCTAACTGTTTCTCCCTTTTTCCCCTCCTGAAATAGAAAAATAAATAAGACAGAATGGCTCTCCGATTGGTTGCACACACTGGGAAGAACAATAACTGTAGAGGATGAGATCAGAGGTAAGAGGGAAATAGACTTCAAGGTGTGTGCACTCCTGCTTTTGTATCCTTGTGAGGACCAATTGGATTTTGGATTTGTTCAAGGGGCTTCTGAACCCAGATCAGTCTGTGTGGCCTCTTCTTCTGTGCAATTGTAGATGTAGTACTTCGATGGAAAGGTCAATGGCCCGAGGAGACGTTAAAGCACAGTTATTATGTTGCTGAACATCGTGTTTAACATAAAGTGCAGCTTTCGTTTAACCCATAAAGGGACGAGAAGTAGAGTTTATGGCAAAAAAAACACGACTTTCCACTTACTAACACTGACCTCAGAAAAAGACAGGTTTCTTTATATTTTTCTTGACTTTATTTGGTAGTTTTTTGACTCAAGAATCACCTGCTCTTTATTTTTATCCCTGTCAAAAATACCTGGATACATTCTGCCACTGTGAATCGCGATTGTGGAAAGTACAAATCAGATTCATTCAGCTTTCCTCCCCACGTCTCCCCCACTGTCATGCGTCCCCTTAAGTACACAAACGTGTGTGTGTGTGTGTGTGTGTGTGTGTGTGTGTGTGTGTGTGTGTGTGTGTGTGTGTGTGTGTGTGTGTGTGTGTGTGTGTGTGTGTGTGTGTGTGTGTGTGTGTGTGTGTGTGTGTGTGTGTGTGTGTGTGTGTGTGTGTGTGTGTGTGTGTGTGTGTGTGTGTGTGTGTGTGTGTGTGTGTGTGTGTGTGTGTGTGTGTGTGTGTGTGTGTGTGTGTGTGTGTGTGTGTGTGTGTGTGTGTGTGTGTGTGTGTGTGTGTGTGTGTGTGTGTGTGTGTGTGTGTGTGTGTGTGTGTGTGTGTGTGTGTGTGTGTGTGTGTGTGTGTGTGTGAGATTCAGCAGAAGACAATTTCGTTTGGCTGAATTGCCTCAGTGTCTCCTGGACCGAGACCCGAAAGATACAAAAAAAAAATCTGAATTCTGTAGATCTGCAACCTGTCAGAGGAGGAGGAGGAGGAGGAGGAGGAGGAGGAGGAGGAGGACGGGGTGGACGGGGTTGGGGCTGAGTGATCAGAGATTCAACCTCCAGTGTGTCGGGGGTTGGCGGTAGACAAACCTCATCAATTGCGAATCAATCATGCGAATGGAGAACAGAGATAATGGAGGCTTCTTGAGTCTGATTACATCTCTTTGGTAATGCTGGAGGGGGACTGTGTGTGTGTGTGTGTGTGTGTGTGTGTGTGTGTGTGAACTGGGATAATCCAGCTGCCACTGCCTCCAAAACGACTGACTGGAATCCTAAATGAGGAGAAAAGGAAGGGTCTTCCATCTTTGAAGTCCCTCAAGTCAATGTAGCTCCCTCACCAAGTGTCTTTCTACCTGTTCCTTGTGTGTAACCTTCTGACATTTGGAGGAAGGAACTATCTTTTATGAGTTAGCAGAAACCATCCATTGCCTGCAGTGAAGAAAGGGAAGGGGATAGGGGTCTTAAATCAGGAAAAACAAAGCCATTTATGCTCTCCAAATGTCGACTGGTGAACATGAGGAGATTAAACACGTTCTTTCGGGAAGTGGAAACCATCTCGAGTGCTTTGTAATGATATCCTTTTCAAGTGAGCAGGGTACTCCACAGGAGGGCTGGATTGGCTTTTTGGATTTATAGGATCTAGAGGGGGATTTTTAAGACTGGGATTTATCTGCTATAATGTTTCCATTTGGGTTCAGGAAGATTTAAATACCTAGGATGGGAGAGGGGAAAGGATTCATAGACATTGGATACGGGGGATGCCCTTTCTGGTGTGGTTTATCTGGGAGTTAAGCCTCCCTATTGAGGGTCAGCAAACAGATCAAATCTTCCCAGAGAAGACGACCGACTGTTCTGACTGCAAGGACATTGAGGTCCATTTGTAAGCCTTTATTCGAGCTTCTGTCCAACTTATTTTTAACCCAATTGGATGTCCTGAACAACAAAGTGTGATGCTTATTCCCTGGGCTTTCAGAGGGGCTTTCAGTGGATTCCCATCAATGTTTTCACTGGCTGTTTGCACGTGCGCCTTTTTTGCATGTTTGTCTCATACGGTTTTCCTCTTTTCGGGCCTTTCCGAAGGTGGTATTTGAAATTGTATTAAGACAATAAAGATGAGATACACTTTATTAATCCCAAATTGGGAAATGTTTTCGTTGCTGCAGATTGTAACACAAGTATTGCACATAATAAGAAATAAAAAAGGGTAGAAAACAAAGAATTATTCAATATAAACATCTCCAAATAGAAGATAAATCAGAAATAAGAGTGAAAATATATAGATTGACCGAGAGGAAAAGATATGTAGACTATTGACGGGCTGAATTACAGCTAATACAATATAAAAGTGGGACCTTATTTACATTTAGTGTGCATGAATGACATATTGCTATTGCTTTTAAACCCAATCTGGGCCTGGTATGTTCCTATATTTCTAATGTGCTCCTTTGACTTAAAATATGAGTCCATTTTTAGTTGATAAAGCCCTCCTATATTATACTCTTTCTGTATGAACCATGTAGAGCAATTTCTTCCATTACTAACCTTGCACTGAGGATTTCAACACGTGTATTTAGCAGAACAAATCAAAGGTTTCCAGCCTCGACAAAAGCTGTCTGTTTCTAAAGGCCTTTGCAGAGGACAAAGAGACTCCAACATTTCCTCTTGGTAACAGAGTAGAAATAAGCAAAGCGTACATCAAAACTTGACTGAATGTACAGCTTGCAGAGCTGCCAACATACACGATTTTGGCGTAGCAGATACGATTTCCAGGCCCTAATTACGCCGCTACGCTTGACTTGAATATCCTACGCATTACCCAACAAATCGAAAAATGAATCGTGTAGCTGGCAGCCTCGTGCCTGTGTTGACATCCAACCAGCCCTAAAGCTCACATATAAGCCGTTTTATGATTCGTCCCTTGCGTTGACAAAGAGCCAATAGGATCGGCTGTACTTCTTTTTTGTAATACCCTCACTACTGTTACCAGGATGCTATGCTGTTTTGGCTCCCGCTGTTGATGAAGAATTCTATTCATGTAGACCAGTGCCGTGCGGTGAGCTCGTAGCTGGCTTTCAGAGTCAGATATGTGAAAAATATGTGAAGTCAATAGAGTTTATTAAAACATAATTCAATTGGCAGCTTGCACATTGACTACTGGTTGTTTTTCATATTTTATCTCAGCATTCTTCACACACACCTATGATAGGTACAACGAGTTGGCAGTTGGTAGCTAGAGAACTCGTGTTAATAACTGGTAGGCTAAAATATTATTTCATGCGAAGATGCACAGGCACCCTGAGGATTTTTACCTTTACCCATTGAAATACAATGAGTTAAATCGGGGAAACTATAACATCAGCTCGATAACTAGCTATCATTACATGCGAATTGAACGCTTCCATTTAAATCGTTTAGGTTATTTAAGTCTCTTGAGCTAGCTAGCATAGCAACTAGATAACTATAGCAACCAAAAAACACAACTTTAGCTGCACAGTTTAATTTCTCAAACTCAGCTCACCAATACATTAAAAAAAAAGATCGTTGGGTTCAAAGTGATCACAACGACGTTGTATGATGTTAAATGGATGACAGACATTAAACAATCCCCTCGGAAACACTCGGATATCAATGTAATCTTGGCTAATAATTAAACGTACTGGTGGCTTTCCATTCGTCTGCATTTGCATTGTTGTATTTTGTGGCAGATTCATCGGGGTAAATCATTATGGTTACATACTGTTACATATATATATCGGGGTAAAATCCATCAAGCATCTTTGTAACACAGCAGGGAGGCATTATACAGGAGGGAATATTTCCTCACTTGCATCTTTGTTACAGAGCAGGGAGGCATTATACAGGAGGTGCTAATTTCTCACTAGCTCCGCTTTGGGAGGGATTGCTCAATCTGACGTGAGGCGCCGCTCTTTGCCTTACCCCGCTTGTCTCCTCTGCTCAGGTCACGAGCAAATTCAGCTATTTTGGTTATAAAATTATTTAAGATCATTGGAATCATACAAAAATTACATTTATAGCACAGATAAGTAGAACATATTAATATCTGGGTTTTTTTCATTATATAATTTAACATATGTGTTGTGTTTTTATTATCTTAATTTCTAATGGACCAATGATAATTCGTGAATACACTATGCCCGCGAAATCGCGGAGCGAGCTGTCAGTTGAAGTCTATCAAAAATGGATGGTGAACGTACTTGTCCTCCGCTGAAAAAGCGGCGAATTTCTGAACAGCGCTTCAAGCTAGAATATAACGCAGAATGGCCGACCATCACCCGGTCGAAGCTGGACGACTTCCACGCTTACTGTATGTTGTGTAAGACAGATTTTAGCGTGAGGCATGGGGGCCGACACGACGTTGAAAAGCACATCAGGACTGCTAAACACACGTCATACAAGGCGGCAGTGGAAGCTACAAGGCCCATCGCGGGCTTCTTTACGGTTGACAGTGACACCAGTGTCATAAATGCCGAAGTGCTCGCTGTGGACTTTCTGGTGGAACACAACATCCCGATCGCGGTGGCCGACCACATCGGGCCACTGGTGAAAAAGATGTTTCCGGACTCGAAAATCGCTGGTAAGGCTCAAATGACAAATAGCCTCTATTCATCTCAAGCATTCATAGGCATAGATTTATATCTGTATACTGTCACAATACACTCTACAATCTGTACAGACTATATAAAACAGTTACAGTACTGCCCTGGTTGATAATCTGATTTAAATCTTGCAAATTAATCATTGCTAATTTATAGCCTACTGATACTGTATCATTCTAATAAACATTTTTCATTTTATGTAAAGGTGAAAAAAAATAGCCTAGGCCAACTTACTCTACAGAGGATTAATATCATGATTGTAATTCTGCAATTCTGTGTAATCTAGAGTATAATCATGATAATACAATGCAATATTTTTGTGATTGCAATTGCAGGAAAGTATGGGTCTGGTCGCACAAAGAGCAGCGCCATTGTTGGAGCTCTTGCCAAGGAGGATGCGTCTGTGATCACGGAGGCAATGAGGACAGCTCCATACTCCCTAGCCACGGATGGGAGCACTGGCTATGGAGACTGTAAGCTGTATCCTCTTGTTGTGAAGTACTTGATCGAGGACTTGGGCGTGTTCTGACAGTACTCCTATCTTTGCCAGAGTGTCATGAGGCATCTACTGGGCAGAACATATTCAAACTCATTGACAATGAACTTGAGAAACGTAGCATATCCTGGGACAACTGCATGAGTTTTGGGGCAGATAATGCCATGGTGATGCAGGGACTCAAAGCTGGCACGGCAGGCTACATCAACAAAAAAAACAGTGCAGTATATGTGCTGGGATGCCCGTGCCATCTAATTCATCTAGCTGCAGAAAAAGCTGCTGCTCAGCTTCCAGTGTCCATTGAAGAGCTGCTGGTGGACATCTACTTCTACCTAGACAAATCCAGCAAGAGGAAACAGGGACTGAAGAAATTTCAGGATCTGTGTGGAGTGGAAATGAGAAAGATTGTTAAACATGTAAGTACGAGGTGGCTCTCTTTAGATAAATGCATCGCCAGGTTGTTGCAGCAGTGGCCTGCATTGCTGCAATACTTTGAGTCAGAACAGTCTGGGCACAGCAGCAAGGACAAGACCACGCAGAGCAGCAGCAAGGACAAGACCACGCAGAGCAGCAGCAAGGACAAGTCCACCCACAGTGTTAGCAAGGACAGATCAACCCACAGTAGCGGCAGCAAGGACAATTCTCAGTTTGATTTGGCAGGCTATCTCTTTCGCCAACAAAACCTAGCCAAATTCTGTCAGGGAAAGAAAACACCAGCAGCTGCAACCACACAGCCCAAGACTGCAACGGCAAAGCCCAACACATCTAGCGCTGCACCCACTCGGCCCAAGACATCTAGCACTGCACCCACTCAGCCCAATACATCTAGCGCTGCACACACTCAGCCCAAGACATCTACCACTACACCCACTCAGCCCAAAACATCTAGCACTGCACCCACTCAGCCCAAGACATCTAGCACTGCACCCACTCAGCCCAATACATCTAGCACTGGAGCCACTCAGCCCAAGACAGGGGCACAACAGAGAGTGCAGAGGGCATGTCAACATCTGCAGGACCCAACATTCCATCTTTACTGCTACTTTCTAAGTGCGGTCCTGCCGATATTTGATGAGGCCAACACTCTGCTGCAGCTAGACAAACCCTGCATACAAATACTACACAGGACTTTGACCACACAGCTGAAGAATCTCTTGAACCGATTTGTGAAGCCTCAGGTGATCAATGCAGCTGCTAAGGTTCACCAGGTACCATTCAGGGAACCAAGCAACCAGAAGAGCAATGAGACCTTGTTCATTGGGCAAAACACCAGAGACTTCATAAGAGATCACCCTGAGCTTGAGGAGCTGCAGCTTGCCCAGGTCTTCAGCGCTGTGCGGGCATTCTACATGAAGGCTGTTGAGTACATGGTGAAGAAGTTTCCCTATGATGACCCAGTGATAAGGAATGCTTCTGTGGCTGACATGTCTGCACGGGACAGCGCAGACTTCAATTCTGTGAGGTACTTCACAGGCAGATTCCCCTGCTTGAAGATGAGTGCTGAGGAGATGGACAAGCTTGAGGGTCAATTCATGACCTACCAAACCGATGCTCTGCCAGAAAGCATCACCAGCTGTGACAGACCAGACACACAGTGGCACCTGATGAGTCAGCTGAAGGATGGAAATGGCCATCTCAAGTACCCTTTACTCTGCAAGGTAATGCTGGCTATCCTCTGCATCTTCCATTCCAATGCAGACTGCGAACGCATCTTCAGTCTTGTCACAAAAAACAGAACGGAGTTCAGACCTAGTATGGGAATGGAGACCCTGAGTAACCTCATTACCCACAAACAATTCATGGTGGCAAAGGGGTCTGTCTGCTACAAGCAGGCGTACTCCAAGACAACTCTTGCCAAGGCCAAGTCAGCAACCTATGACCATCTAAAGTGAGAGGTTGATGAGATGGTCATGTCACAGCCAAAGGTTCCTTTGAGTTGAACTCTGTTCTAAAAAAAGGCTGTGTAAAGGTTTTTCATGTGTTATTGTTCAGTATTGTTTCATGATGAATTCTGTTCGGTTAATAAAAATATTTTTTTGTGTATGTTGGTGTTTAATTGTGTGCAACAGTACAGGGAAAAGGAGAAATTATACACGAAAAACATGTCCTAATATGACCTAGATTGCATCTCAGAGCATGTAAAGTCTCTGGCTTCTGATAAGATAAGATAACTTTTATTAATCCTGTAAGGGAATTGCACATGTTATAGCAGCAGGGTGATAGGAAAAGGAATAGGGAACTATATATACATACAATTTACAGTAAAATAATAACAGTTGAATACAAAAGATAAATAGAAATAAGTAAAGTAAAAATGAAATAAGGGGGCATTCAGGGGGCTTCGGCGGACCTCGGACCCCCGGCTTTGAAAAAAAATTTGCCTCGCTACGCTCGGCTTGCTACTATTTTCTAAAACACAATGTTGGCAGCTCTGAGCTTGTGTTCTCTTCGCCTTGATCCATGCGCTGCCAACGTTTTCTACTTTGCGACTCGTGTGCGTCAGAGGAGTATGGGGACCAAAGGCAGTAACTTAAAGTCTCCACCTTATCAATTCATCAACGAGACCTTGAGCGGCGCTCCACTCTTTAAAGCTCTTGAGATCTAAAAAGGTTTATCTGATCCAGAGAACAGTAAACATGCGCTGGTGCGATTAGGAAAGGGGAGCCAGTGAGACTCATTTGACAATAAGTGGACTAGCGAGGATAAGAAGACGTGAAAGGAAGTACACAGAAAAACATCTTTGTTTGGGTTATTTCCATCTGTTGCTCAATCTGGCAATTAAGGGCTGTTTAATCCACTGTAATCCCAATTCCAAATCTCTATGAATAGAGGTAATTACCCCAGTGTGTTTCATGTCTTAGTTAATATTCAACAGAGCAGATGGAAACAGCTAATGGGAGATCGTGTGTAACCGACTGCTACATAATACCCAGGAGAGGCTTATTTATAGTGGAATATCTGGAATTCACCCAAATATAAATAAAAAGATCATGCACATTACTGAGTTTATTCCTGAAAGTATGTATTATGCAACGCCATTAATCACATGTTGTTTCTGTAAGACTCAATCATGCGCTTCTTTTGGACACAGTTGTGCTATAACAGCATTTTCAAAGTGATGGAGGGAGAACATTTTGGAGACTTTTCAGGAATTTGCTCATGCTTTTTTCATCGTCCAAGCGCCTGGTTTTACTTGGACGGAGCTTCCATCCAGGCAACACATTTTCCTTTTACATTTGAAGTCCAAGTTGAGGTTGCAGTGAGCCAACACAAGCTTTTGGACAATGAGATAAGCTAGACTCATGAGACAACGAGAGAGAGAGGATGAAAGACATTTGGACATTTCAGTGAGTAGTGTTGCATATCAGAGTGATATTACACCTGATGGTGGCTTTAGGAGGTAGTTTGTGCTGCTGTTGAATCCCATTTCATTATCTCAGGTCTTTTATTTGATTTATTTAGAGACTTTTCACTTTATAATGGAGTTCAGTCTTCCAGGACTTCATTGTTTTTATAGGTCGTCTTTAAGGATAAAATCATACTTTACTTGATATGTTCCAGCCTCTTAGGGCAGGGCACATCCCACCCAATATCAACACCTCTTCTTAATGTAATACGAACAGATGTTGTACTTTACTTTATTTTCTACTGCTGATATGTATATCTTTATTGTTGTATTCATTTATTTTATTTCAGTCGTTAATTTCGACTTTTTTATTTTATTTATTTTTATTAATTAAATTAAATGTAATTATTTATTTAATTCCAACTTTTTTATTTAATTATTATTTTTATTTATTTAATTATTATTTTTAATGTATTTATTTACTTCTAATCCGTGAGCAATGTCTTATCTAAATGCTGTTGTCGCGAAAACAAATTCCCAAATTGGGATTAATAAAACATATCTAAATTTGCCCGTATAAGTGAAATTAATTAAGAAATAAAAACCTTCAATTTGCTTTTTAGTTAAAAACAAGAAGCCCAGAATCGGACGATATCCCTGCCAAGATCCTGGCTGACTCTCTGGCGTCACGTTATAGCTCCCCGGAGCGTCCTTTTGAAATAATATGTAAGTGTGAGGTAAAGTGTGAATCACATCCCGTACGGCTCCTTGTAGATTTCCCTGGCTGCTCGCTGTGGCTATCTTCTCATTCATATGCACCTCTCCCTCTGCCGTTATTTTACAATTTCCTTCCTGTTTGATCTCCGTTCAATCATCCCCCGCTGCAGCGAAGGGAGGAAGGTGAGAGGAGGATGAGAAGGAGGTCGGATGCATCCTTGTCACGTTATAGCTGAAAGTCAAGGTGTGTGTGAATAAATCAGATGACCACTCATGAAGAAGTGTGTGTGGATGAGGAAGTCAGATATAAACCGCTGGGTTGATGGTGGAAATAAATGGACATGTATGTAAGTAAGGAGTCCTTGCATTGGCTTGGGAGAACTGAAACACTCCCAAAATCACTTCTTTTTAAACACGTTTTTCCATTTATTTTATATTCTCCTGGCAGTTCTTGGTTTTGTGTCCTAATGCCTTACAAATCATCTTTGAAACATTGGCTCCTTTATTTACTTCAGTGACATAATGACTCACTGTTACGCTCGAGCTTCAGTTGGCTAGCTCACCATCACATTGTACGTGATAGATAGGCTAAGGGGCGGGACGTCTCCACGTGGTTGACCAATCACAACAGAGCCGGCAAGCTAACCAATCAGAGCAGACTGGGCTCTGGTTTCAGACAGAGGGTGAAGAGAGGTGCTGCAGCACAGGCAGTATGAGAAAAACAAAGAGCTGTTTGGACATTAGAGTAGATTTAGATGAGCAGAATAGGGCCCCTTTAATACTATAGCCTTGATTGATTGACAGGATGATTGGTTGGGATTAAG
Organism: Eleginops maclovinus; assembly: GCF_036324505.1. Taxonomy (NCBI): domain Eukaryota; kingdom Metazoa; phylum Chordata; class Actinopteri; order Perciformes; family Eleginopidae; genus Eleginops; species Eleginops maclovinus. Next base: position 3,169,017 of record NC_086362.1, read on the forward strand.
TGGGGGTTCAGTGGGCTTCATAAATTCATAAACGCCCTTCCATTAGGAGGAAATTAAAGGACACCTATCATGGCAGTTAGACTGTGATATAAGAAACACTCTGTTAATTGCGACTCAGCTGCAGTACATTAAATTGGGACGCACCCCATTTCTGTGACGTGCTGTAAAAGCCTACGATGCAGAAAGACCTACGACAGACGTAAAACACCCGGGAGCTTCCTGTTCGTCTGTACAGTGCGCTGAGACCCCCGCACTGCGCTCACACTCCCCTCACACGTTCATTCATCTATGCTTTCCACCTCAGCAGTGTATGTGTGTGTGTGTGTGTGTGGAGCATCAAACCTGTTTGTATGTACTCTAACTTTTAAAAAAAGAAACTTGCAAGACTGTCATTTAACAAGGCAGCCCTGGCAGAAGATGTCATGCACCCGTGCGCATGCAGACAAACACTCATCCTGTAATTGTTATTCCTACTGTCAGCCTGTGAGTTTGACTGCAGCACACACACACACACACACACACACACACACACACACACGCTTTTTCCTGCCTAGCCACATGACAAATTCCCTGTCTGTCCCAAGGGTTCCCGGGGACTTTCCATTGCAAGAGAGGATTTGCTTCACACATGTCACTGTGTGTGTGTGTGTGTGTGTGTGTGTGTGTGTGTGTGTGTGTGTGTGTGTGTGTGTTGGCTAAGCAGCGTTGAGACTTCCCACAATTCCCCGATGTCATTTGTCAAGTGTTGGAGGAGCTTGAAATATAGATTAGCGAGCACACAGACGCACAGCGACTGTCGGCACGTTGCACGCATTCAATTAAATAAAACATTCATAAGGTTAGCAAAAGAAACACGTTGCTTCACTCGTGCTGAGCGTTGTTCTATATTTCCCTCTCTGATTAGAGCTTGTTTTGATGTGTTAGACATTGAGAGCGATTGTGTTTGCTAACCTGCGTCTCGGGGAAATCATGCAGATGTGGGATTCTGTTTAATTTGAACCTCCATGGTTGGCATCTTTCTGCCTTCCCTTGACTCTCTCTTGCGTCCTTTTGTTTCCCCTCTTCTTATTTCATATTCTCCCCTGCTGCCTTCTCTCGGTGTCTCTTATTCCCACCAGCATTCCCTCCCGTCCCTCACTGCTTCCTCCTATTCCTTTCAACCACTGCTCCTTCATTCATTTTTCTCTTGGTGCATCCCCTCTGTCAAGCTTCCTCCATTCATCCATTCTCTTCTCCTCCTTCCCTTTTCCACTCCCTCCCTCCCTCTATATTCTCCTCTCCTCTGAGCTCTTAAGGAACCATCCTGCAGTGTAACTGTGTCTGACTCCTCTTCTCACTCTCACACACACACACACACCCTTACACTCCTCACACACCAGTCTTGCCTTTTGAAAGCGATGTGCTTTGGGGATTTGTCTGTTCCACTGCCTTTTGACAGTTTGACTGACACACACACACACACACACACACACACACACACACACACACACACACACACACACACACACTCACACATAAAACACACTTACTGTTTATGCTGCCAAGCGTAGTTGACCAGCTAAGACACTCTCTCCTCACAACTTCTTCAGTCTGTACTTCTTTCCCACACACACTCTCATTAAAGTGTGCAGAAAAGATGCACCTCAGCCTGCCAGCACTATAGTTTAAATCCTGGGAAAAAGTGCCCACCAGACGGTATATAAAACCCCCCCCTTCAGCAAGATGAAACTGTGATATAAATTAATCACAGGTACTTAACCCTCCATGATGTCACTCACACACGCTTCCCCGATTTATTGGCTGAGGCTTCCCTTCCGTCTTGCTGCATCTCGCACTGTAATTAACTCCTGCATCGATTCCCATGTCGGAGGTGTGCGAGAGGGAGACAGTGTTGGTGCTCAGATGTCATGTGATGCTGAGACTCTATGTGCTACCAACAAAAACAATACTCAAACAGTTGGGTGAAGCTTTGAGCTCTTCGGGGGCGACTGTGGCTGCGAAGGAGTGCGGTCATCTTTCAACCAGAAGGTTATGGGTTCGATCCCAGCCCGAGCAGTCCACATGTCAATGTATTCTTGGGCAAGATACTTAACCCCGATTTGCTCCCGATGGCGTGTGAAAGGTAGGTAGTTAGGTGAATGACATGTAGTATGTAAAGCGCTTTGAGGGGTCAAAAAGACTGGCTGAAGCACTTTATAAGTACAACTCAGTTTACCATTCGTCAAAAATAACCATCCAACACAAAATATTTGAGGTTTATTTAACTTATTTCCCCATTTGACTGATTTGACCTCTTGCCTACACTCTAATGAAAGCAAACTCTCCATTTGTATAAATAGAAATGTTAATAAACTCCAAAAGGTATTGCATAACTTAATGCCTGATCTAAACTCATGCTAAGAAAACTACAAGTATAGCCAGTTCCAAACGCTCAGAAATCAAATGAGTTTTATAAAGTTTTAGCTGCAACACATCATGCATCTTATTTTTCTGAGCCAAGACCAAACCGAACACCCTACATTGCCAGTGGCAGAGCTTGATGATGGATTTCCCATCAATCCACTGTTGTTTATTAGGAGCTGCCGAACAGTAGAGCAAAGTTTTGTTGCTGCAGTGCTCTTAAAATCTGAGACTAGCTCGTAGCATTGCAATGGCTTCAGCTTGAATGTTGGATTTAGGGGTTTATCTATACTGTGTCTTGTTTTAACCACGGTAACCAGTGGTCCTTTTTTTCCAGGATTGATTAAGTGTGCTCAGCGAAGCAGAGCCGGATAATATTCCCAAAGTTAAAACCGTCTGCTTCCGGCAACAACAGCCAGAGCAAACGCTCAGACGGTGTCTGGAGAGGCTTAGGAAGACTTTCGCTCCCGTCTAAGATCTCCGGCAGTCTGCTTCACAAGTTGATGCCTTCTGCTTTGTGATGCGTGAACACAAAAGGGACTTCCTCTTGCAACTGTCTGATCGGGCGTATATGACATGAATTACAAACTCCAAAAATGTGTGTTTTATTTCTCTTTGGAGGCGATTTCACTCATCAATTATTCATGGGAGGCTCAGAGTCTGGAAATATTAATCTGCCGCTAAAACAAGGGATTGTGTTTGTTGTGTTGCACATTAATATTTGAACATTTGTAAAGTGTACCGACATGGCAGAAGCATAATAAGAGCAAATGATTTATGCAATTCTGAGTCGATCTGAGTTTATAGAGGAATTAGATTTGGGAACACATTCTTTTTTTGCCGGCTACACTAATCCAAATTAAATGAATACTCTGAATTCATCTTAATGATCCATTTCCACCTCAGTAGCTGATGTGTGCATTGACTGTATATGTATGCAGAGAAGAGAAGGAAAACAAATTACAAGAACAACAAAAAGACAAATCCTTGCAGTTACTTTTTCAACTGCAAATCAAAGTGTCATCTAACTCACTATTTGGGAATTACAAAAACACTCAGGGGCCATCAGGGAAAGAGAGAGAATGGGACAGATGGTGGGAGAAGAGATAATGACAGTGAGACGATGCCAAGGACAATAAATCAAACAAATAGACGACGTAACAGAAAACAAAAAGGGAATTGAAACAGAAGGATTAAACTAAACGTCGACCAAGGTCTTCTCAACGTCGCATCTCTCTCTCAGCGAAGGGATCATCCAATCCCAACGAAGACCTCATTACAGAGAAGCCTCTGATCCACGCAGCATCATGAAAAGTTAGAATTGTATCTAAAAAGTTCACATTGTGAAAAGAAGTTAGATTTATGAAAATAATCTGAGATTTTTAAAAGTCGAAATTTAGAAAAAAAAATCTGAAATTTGAAAAAAAATCCGTATTTTAGGAAAAAGTCGGAAAATTCCCAAAAAGTTAAAATTTTGAGTTTTGAGGATTAGGGCCACATGATGAAGGAGTTAGAGTAATAATTAGAAAATAGTGGGACATTTTTAAAAGTCAACATTTGGAAAAAAGGGTCAAATTTTTTGGGGAAAAAATCGTACGTTTTTAAAAGAAGACATTTAGAAAGAAATTCTGCAATTTGAAAAAAAGTCAGATCTTTTAGGAGAAAAAGTGATAATTTTACTGAAGGAAAACGCTCCTGAGTGTTAGTTAATTAAACTCTATTGTACAGTTGCCTAATTGGTACCTAGAGGCTAATATCGGTAGCTTCAACTTGGAAAGATCAAGTGCGTCAATAGCCGTTAAGAGTCCAGCGAGGGTCTAATGGTCACTTTACTTTAACACACTGGACTGAACTGTGGAAGTTAAGTGACTCCACAGACTGTAATGGAAAAGCTTATTTATTCTGCAGTAACTTTTCCAAAGCTTAATCCCACCAAGCCTGTCCGATTTCTGTGATACACTTAGACCACCCTGAACTTGGGGAGAGGGTTGCATGGATATATATGAGGTCAGAAAAAGATATATGAAGATATAAACTCCAACATTTGGCTGTGTTTTCGTGGCTGTCTGTGCACATTGACAGTTTCTCTATAGCCAATCGTTGCAGGGGTGAAGCGAATATTCTCTTGGTTCAACCCCGAAGATGTGATTTGATGTTCGGGCGTAGCAGAATAAAGATGTATTAATGCTAAAATTGGCAAATACTCACCTTCACACCTCATTCTGTTCGCTCTGTGATTGATTTTTCTCTCCCTCAACTTTATCCAAATGCTTTTCTTTGGATCCCTCCTCAGCCTCTTTGTTTCTGAACCTCAGTCCCTTTAGTCTCCCTCTGTCTCACCCTTCCTTCCCTTTTTGTCACCAGTCCATAAATCCTAACCTGCTGCCTGCGAGGGAAATAAGAGCCCTTTCTTTTCATCCAGTCAGTCTGGGACTGTCTACCTGAGTTCGCCTGTAGGCATAGATAACTCAGGAGGAGAAAATAAATTGGTCGGCTCTTGTCACATTGTTATTCACCCTCGATTGTCTTCCTCTAACAAACTAATCCATCCGATCCTATCTGTTGCAACCAGTTTACCCCGTCCTACTGCTGACTATGGATTGCTGCATTACGCTAGATAACAACAACAGAGTTCAAACGCACTTATTGAACTTCCATCAATGCAAACCATATTAAAACCTGCAGCGAGCTTTGATTTCTGGACCTTTTGTTTGAAATCCATCAAAAATAGTTCACGTACCAGATAGGAATGAGTCCGATTTGGCGGTATTGATGAAAGCTTTCAGTCATTTCCTTTTAGAAATGCACCGTGTGGTTCAATTTATCTAAACGCCAGCAGGGGGTCTTCACTTTGAGTGGACAGATAACTGCATGGAATCTCTCCTTATGCCTCGCCTGATATTTTTTGCAGGAAAAACTAAATGCAAAATATTTGTCAAAAGAATTCAACTCTTCAGACTTCTTTTAATTGTATTTCATTTATTTTGCGGGTAAACGTGTGTGCAGTTTGTTTTACTGGAAAGACTAGAAAGGTAATCCAGATATCTGTCTCAAAAGTAAGTGTATAAAAGTTGTATTTATTTAAATGTATTATTAAAGTCACTCTTTTTCATCACTATTATTACCTTCTAACATTTGAACATTGATTTCTTTCTGTAACCTTTTCTCTATTTGTTAAGTTGGCATTTATTGTGTGTTTTCTTTTGCTCTTCTGGTTCTTTTGAAAATATGAAGGCCATTAAATATTTGTCCAAAAACGACTTCTTATCTTTGGCTTTTAATGCCATGTTTGTGCTGCACCATTTCTTAATGCTTAATGCTAATGCAGCTGATTGGGCTGGACCAATTACCAACCTATTTAACAAAGTGCAGAGGATGAGCATGCATCGGACATCAGAAAGGGGTCAGATGATAAGGTATTGATGTTCAAATGCACGTAGATTTTCTAAGTGAAGCTAAATCTATGCTCCAACTAACATTAGTTGGACGTTCATTGATCAGGGACAAATGCATTAAACATGATTTCATATGAAACACAAAACAGATGTCATGCATACAAGTTTATAGCCGAAGCTCATTTGCAACCCCTGTCCCTGGTTAGGCTTTTGCTATTAAAGCAGAGTTCATGAGCAAAGTTAGAAACAGTACGGAAACATGAACAAACAAAACGTATAGACAGAGACAGAATCGAACTGAAAACAAGACTACAGCCTCTCTAGTGTCCTGTAAGGCTGCACAGCTTGTCAGTGGCGGGGAGTTAAAGTCACATCATCAGCTTTCTGTATCCCAGTCCCAGTGCAGAGTTCCCACAATGACCCTGGGCGCAATTTGTCGGCCTTCGCCACTCTGACGCACACACACTCGAGTCGTTTGTGATGGCGCTGACTTTAGATCCATCCATCTTCCTGTCGGTGTTGTCTAGACACTTTTTGCCTTGTGATGTGTGCAGAATTGTGGTTTCCTTTTTTGCCACACACACATATGGCAGGTGTAGACAGCCAGGTGACCGGTGTAATTGTTCTATCTGTCACATCCAAGAAATGCCAGACTGATATCAACACACACACATTCAGTACACACTCATCAGGGGAAAGGTCTTATCTTGTCAGATCCACCCTGTCAAGCAAGGCCACGGGTTCATTTGGGGTTTCTGTGCGAGTGTGTGTGTGTGTGTGTTTACGTCCACATAAACCCAATTTTTCTGTCTCTCACTCTGTCCATCTTTGTGTATTTATTTTGTGTGTATGTGTGTGTCCAGCCAGTGTGTGTGAACAAGAGCCTGCTGCTGCCTGCCAATTTGAAGGTGGTGCATGTATGTCTGGGGACACATTCAAAGCTACACAGCCATATAGGGACACACACTTCTACACACACTCACATTCAGCCAGAGACAACAACAGTACAGTTGGACGGACTTCCAGATGAGGTGCATTCTGGGTGGTCTGTGTGTTTTCCAGCATTACTCATCTGTTGATAGTACCGCTGAATTCATCCCGAGGAGGATTCGAGCTTCAATATTTCTGGTAGAACACGTTGTTTTGCAAAGATTCAACGATGTCACTGTGACTCGACCAACTTGTGTCTCATCGCTTAACTCTTGGAAAGGCTTTCTTTGGCCATCATAACCCACGCAAACTACAAGAGCAAACAGGAAGCTCCTTTATCGTTTCCGTCTTGATACCATTTGACTCTTTTTACGGCAGGTTTATGAAAACATATGATAGACACGTTTCGCTCCACTGATTCCTCAAAGCCTGGTAATCCCTTTTACATTTGTTGTTTCCCCTCATGCAAAAAAATACAGATGGTAGCGTTAACTCAGCCTTCCCTTTTCCAGCTTAAAAGTCAAGTAGCAGCTTCTCTCTGTATAAAAAGCCTGGCAGCCGTCACTGTTTGGCAATCATATCTTCGCAGCCACAGCTGAGAAACGTTGTGTTTTTCCACAGATATTCCTCTGACTTCTTTCCCTTTCCCGTCACCCACACCTTCTTTCCTCTGCGTCTGAATCGTGTGTGTTTATCCATCTGGTGAGGTGAGAAACACACACTCACTCTGCCGCTGATAAGGCCCGGTCAAATCCACTCCATCGCTCTAATCTGAGAGATTTAGGAACGTGTTTGCTCTGCTCTCTCGCCGGAGGAAGTGAAATGCACACAAACACCCACATGTTGAGGTTGTTGTTGCACACTTGCTCACAGAAGAATGACGTCGCCGCTGTGTGCCGCCAAAGACCTGCATCTTGGTCGGCGTCCAACACAGTCTGTCTTTCTCCCACTCAGATAAACACACGGGGGTTTGATTTGATCATGAAGTCGGGTAGAGTTTGGATTTTTGCCTGACTAGTGACTGGACAGATTTGGGTATGGTTAACCCTTAGCACTTATTTGCATGGTTTTAATTCAGATGTCAAAGCGGTCCACACGAGGAAGCCGTCCGTCCCTCTTCCCGCTTCTTTTAATTACATGCCTTTTGACTGAGTCCCTTAGGATGGGTCCTCGTCACCACGTAGATCTATAGGTCCCGCTCTTCTGTGGTCTGGTCCGCTCTTGCCTTTTTTATTGAGTTTTATTTTTTAACAGGGCTTTCAGAAACGTTTGATGTATTACCTTTGAGTTTTGAGAAGGTTTTTAACCACCAGGTTATCTCCTCCTAACCCTGACCCTACAATCCAGTCGGTACAGCAAGCATACGTCTGCAAATGACAAAAACAAGCAGGGTTTTTGTTTGATCATGAAGTTGGGTACAGTTTGGATTTTGGCCTGACTAATGACTGGACAGATTTGGATATGGTAAACCCTAACTCTGACCCTAACCCTAGAATCTAATCAATTGTCTTCAATGTTGAACACTTCTCCTATGACCATTTGGAAACGGTTTAGCAATCATAACATCTGCAAATTAGAGAAACTCACAGGGTTTTGTTTGACCATGAAGCCGGGTATAGTGTTGATTTGGGCCTGACTAATGACTGGACAGATTCAGTTACAGTTAACCCCAACCCTAGTCTCAAATGAATTGTGTTCGATTTTGAGCAATTTTGCTATGACCATTTGGAAACGGTACCTCAGACATAACATCAACAAATTAGATCAAACACACGGGGGATTGTTTGATCATGAAGCCGGGTATAGTTTGGATTTTGGCCTGAGAAATGACTGGACTTATTTAGTTACGGTTAACCCAAACCCTAACCCTAGAATCTAATCAATTGTCTTTGATTTTGAACATTATATATATTACTATATAAAAACAGCTCGCACACATCACATCTGCAAATTAAATAAACAAGCAGGGTTTTGTTTGATCATGAAGCCGGGGATAGTTTCGATTTGTCATATTGAGTATCTCTTTTTTCTCCCACCTGTCCTCCTTTGATCTCCTCAGATATTTGCCACAGCGGGAGAATGCTTTGATACCAGCAGGTATTTTTATGATAAAAGTGAACGCTGTGGTAATAAATTACTTCACATTAGTGTCTCGGACAGACCAGCCTCACTTCAAAGTCCTCTTCTTGATTTCCTTTACATCAGTTTCCCCCACAGTGTTTTCATCAAACAGCCACAGCGGACGAAACTGTTCTTGCTTTTTTTATTTCGTGAACCTGCACCCATTGCCTTCTCTCTCTTCTGTAACATAAGCACAAGGACATCTTCAGCACAGCAGGATCCTTCCTACAGTGTGCACCCACCCACGCTAAGTCAACTTTTCTTTGGCAGAAGGACACTTTGATAGGTATTGATGCTTCTACAGAGCAAACAGCAGGCATTAGCAGCATTTGACTTGATAAGCAGCAGCGACATGCATTTAAACATCCTCTTATCGTGCACGCTCATTCCCACATTTGTTATACTTTCGCACTCTGGTTTATGTCGGAGGATTATCTGTTGTTTGTCCCCACGTTCCTGCACCGCCCACCTTCACACTGTAGAGGCAGCCATTTTTACACGAGGTAATTGGATCTTTTTCATTTGCCTGCAGCACAAACAAATCTCTCAGTCTGTGGATGAATCAATGCCGAGCTGCAGGGCAGCACCTGAATACCCGATGGAGAGGTCAGTGATTTGTTGAAGGGTGCTTCAGTAACTCCTGAGCATCGCACAGACTGAATGACAGTTCACTTAAAAAGAGAAGTAATAAAGCCACCGTGACAAGCCGGTTGCTCAGACTTGGTTCTGTGCCATATAGATAAAGACAAATGCGGTTAGTCTTTCTCTGATATGACCACCTCCCCACCTCTGTGATCGACTTACTGTCAGTCACACTCCAGGTTATCGTCTGTGTTAACTTCACACAAGGAGCCAAGGCTATCTGTCCTCAGTCTTTATGCTAAGCTAAGCTAAATGCTAGCCCCACAGATATGAAACAAAGAACTCATTAGCATTAGCAACTCATAAGTCAGTAAACACTGTGTGCTCTCAAGCAGACCACACAAGAGCATCATCGCTTCCCACGCCAAATATATAGCATTTAATCTCTATATACTTACAGCTGGTTTGCTACCCGTCAAGATGGTTTGTCTGGTGTTGCTCGATGCTTTTTTGCCCACTTCCTTCTAAGCTTAACCTGCTTACATCTGCTTAACATTAAAGAGTGAGCGTATACTCACCATGTGGTCAAAGACAACCAACTCTTCTAAGGAAATAAAAGGGGCTGAGTAAATACCAACCTGGGGCTTTAAATGGAAAGAAATTGAGGGATAAAGACAGTGAAGTGAGTGATAACCTTTGGGTTAGACTGAGGAGGAATGGCTGGAGTGATTGGATGAAAGGAAAGCAGCTAATTGAAATGAAGAATGAGTGGACGTGAGGGATGGACAGTTTGTAGACTATCGACGGACGGAGAGAAATGGAAAGTGGAAACTGTAAGATGATTAAAAGAGGCAGGCCGTTGTCCAAGGGTTTCACCCTATATTATGTCACTATGCCACTAAGATGAATACCGTTTGGTTATTGTCCTCTGCTCAAAGCAACTCTAATCCTGCTCGTGATCGAAAAACAAAACGATAGCGTGGCGGTGGAGGGAGGAGGGACAGAGTGAGGGATGGAGACGACACAAAGCCCATGAATGAAGTGAGTAACGACAGCCGGGCCGAGAGGCGACTGATCGAGGAGGCACTCGGGCAAATGAGAGGTGAGGAGGGAATGAAAACGAAGCGACGATTCAACGACGAGTGAATTAGAAAAAAGGAGGGGTTGAACGCCTCGAGTGCGAAGGTATGGGCGAGTGGAGAGATGAATTGATCGACGGTGACGTAGAGAAATGGCGATGACGATTAATGGACGATAGGCTGTTGCTCGATAGTTGGCGGGTGCAATAAATAGCATTACAGGTAAGAAGAAAGGCATTTTGGGAGGAAACTGAACGACTTTTGAAGAAAATTACCTTTCTAAAATGTATGGATCACAAAATATGTCCCGACTGGCAAATTATTGGCATCATTCAATCAATCGATAACATTTTAAAGCCCATTATCACAAATTATACATGTGTTAGAGGACTTACCACATCCTCTGTCTTTAGACCCTTGCACTGTCGACGGAAAACTCCCAGAGAAACTTCACTTTGGCAGGAAAAATGGGAGAAAACCTTGTGGAGAGCAGAGATGCAATAGATGTAATACAGATAAAAAAGCAATGAATTTGGGACGTTGTTCTATGGAGAATCAGGCTGGATCTTCCCCTCGTTTAACCCCCCCCCCCCCCCCGGCGCGTCTCCCTGCTCTTCTAACCGAGTATTAAAATAAACTGTTCAGCAGCTGCTGAGACGCCTTTTGATCCTCTCTACGCATCTCTCAGGATTACATGTTCCAGCTCTCTGTAGTCTAAACGTGAAACCTGCTCGCTGTCTAATAAAAGATGTTCCCCCGCTCTTCACGGGAGGCGACACTCGCCCCCCGCCGAGACGTGAAGGTGTCTTCCTTCTGCGATCCGTCCTGCGTAAACAAAATGCAAATGAGCAGCTCAGACCCACTTCACCTGACTGCTCCTTAATTACTTCTTCTCCACCAAAAAGGTGTCATTCATGTTTGGATAAAATCCGGAAAAGCGGTGATTACTGCGGCATAAAGACACGGAGGACGACTTCATGATGTTTATGTGTACATCAATACTCGCTCCACGGGGAGGAGTAGGCTTCAAACCTTCAAATGTCGATTGCAAGGGAGAAGATTTATTGGATTTCTGTTTTATAGCCTTTAAGATACTGATGAAAGGTGCACATTATATGCTTCCATGCATCACCATGGTGGCCCTGTTGAACCTAGTGCACATATACAGTCGGTTCATGACGGCAGGGAGAGCAGTTTTCTTTCGTACACCGTGGGCTGCGTCAGACACAGTGACTGGAAGTGTTACGCTGCCATGAAGTCAGTTAATTACCACACTTTCTAACCTTTATTTCTGACCTTTTCCTTATGTTGTCCTTATGCAAGCTTGGGGTAATGGCGCTGGCAAACAAATTTAGGTTAAGGTATAATTAAACAACGAGTTGGTGGCCTTGGGTTCAAGACAACTTCGCTTTTTTTATTAGTTTGGATGCAAATTCTCCTCTAACCTTTATTAGTTTAATGAATTCAATGCCCTCACACTCAAACCAACCACCTACTGTATACTTGTCTCATCGCTACAGAAATGTGACGATAGAGCAGAATTCCTGGGGAAACTGGGAAGTCTATAGTTGTGGAAAAACGTAAAATGATTCGTAGGCCAACGTCGGTGTCAAACCTGCTGAGTCTTATGCATATGTTGTAGTGTCTCTTGGGTGCAGTTGGCACATTTCCTCCATGAAGAGTACCTGCACAGATGCTTGGATTGTGTCTGATCTCGCAAGGTACTCGTTCATGCATCTGGCCCTCCCGGTTGCCGTGTCGCGATGATTGATTGCAAACATCGAGATGAGCGACTCCGACAGTCAGCTGGCGGAAACTCGTCCAGCTGTGAAGTATTAAAAACTGGTTGGAGGCGTCTGTCCCCTGCAGACTGTCAGCAGCTGCTGTCACACACTGATGTAAATGAGTGTGAGACGGTGATTCATATTGTGCTGTTAATATGTTGCATTCATCCTCTAAAAGTAGCTAAAAACGGTTTAGTTTTTTTGTTAAATCTCCTGTTTCACGCAACATCCATCAAAAATATTCCTTTGTTTTTGTCGCCAGCTGAAAGAAAGGAAGATTAATGGAGAATAGGATGGGTCAGGGGGTAAATAGTGAGGAGGAAGACTCTCAAAGAAGCACTAAATGATGGACAGTGGAGCAGAGCACGGAGCGTGAACTGAATGCACATGAGAGGGGAAAAAAATGACAGAAGGGCCAGGTGGGAGGAAAAAGAAGAGAGACAAGAGGAGGGATTTGAGTGGAAATCTCAGGGGAAGCCGCTCGGGGAAATTGAAGAGGAAAGGGTTGAAGAGCAAGAGGTAGTGAATGGTGTCCAGTTGTCCTACTGTAAAGGAGTTTCTGTTGTGGAAATTGGGACGAAACACAAATCAAAAGGAAGGATTTAAAAGCAAGAGACAGAAAACATGGTAGCAGCTGCTGAAAGCAAGAGACCTCGAGGAAGACCGTGGTAATAAAAGAAATCATTACTGTTTTAGCATCCTCTGACTTATCATTCATGTGTGTTGAGCTCTCCAGTTAGAGGATCACTGGAGAAGAGCAAGGTCGACCTCTGACCCTGACGTGTCGCCGCAGAGCCGGCTGCAGCCTCTCAGAGCGGCCGGGCGTGAAGTCATCCGGAGTGTGTGTTTTTTTGCAGATGACAGCCTTTTCTCCGTCTCTCTCTTCCTGTGTTTATATATCCGTCTCTCTCCGCCCGTGTAATGTGCTGTGGCGGATTGTGCTGGTGGCAGGCGATGAGGAGAGTGTGACACTGAGCTTCTTCCTGGTCTTTAGACCCTGCAGGGTTTCATGTTTCTGTCTTTTTGTGGTCAATATACATTAAGCTTGATGATTGATGCTTCAGAGTGAATATAAGCGACATTTGAAGGGTGTTTGACGGTTCATCCTGACTGAAACAAATCCAATGCATATCATTTAGAGAGCACCTATTATGCTTTTAGCTGTATTCCCTTTCCTGTAGTGTGTGTTATAGGTTTGAGTGCATGTAAATGGTCGGCAGAGGCTCATCAGTCCTCCTCAATAATCCCGTTCTCCATTGTTATGATCACTTAAAAAGGTCTTTCTGATCCGATCTGCACGCGCCAGTAAGACCTGCATACATGCACGGGTGAACATAAAGGTACACACACATACACATACACACACACACATACACATACACATACACACACACACACACACACACACACACACACACACACACACACACACACACACACACACACACACACACACACACACACCCAGCAGGTTTCCCAGAGGTATTTTTAGTCATGCAAAGCTGCTCTGTTTGTTGAGCCCTGCAATCACGCAATGCTCTGTATACAGATGTTTGTACTTGAGTAATGCACAGCTGGGTGTGTGTGTGTGTGTGTGTGTGTGTGTGTGTGTGTTCATTCATGCAATACTGTATGTTGAGTATTATTTCAAGAGTTGTATCATCTTATTTTAACAACTCAAGAAAAGCTTTTATTCACTTTCTTTCTGAGAGCGATAAGGAAGGATGTCGGCGTCACTGTGGTCTATCTAGCATATTGATTATACTTCTAAAAACGATAACAGCCCCTGTCAAGACCCCTGACAGCCATACTGAATGTCCTTGGCTGTAAAGTCTAGGTCAAAGAAGTCATCATCTGTCTTGCGTTTGATTAAGACATTCAGGGTAGATTTGTACTCGTATTTTTGAAGCACATGTGTGCGTAAAGTAGAGTCATCCATTCCTCCAGTGGGTCCATCGATGCATCAGCTTGGTGTAAGAGTCTTCATTGATTTCACACCATCACCCAGGGAGTTACTGAACCATTACACGGACAAGTGACTGATTAACCTCTCCAAACCACCTCACCGCCTCTGAGTAAGGAGGAAAATGGAGGTGCTTTGCCTCTTAGCTGGGTTGAAATTGTGTCAAAAAGTCAGTCGATTGTCCACTTGGGAAACGTGGGAAATGATGATGATGATGATGCCGGCGTACTCGAAGGTCCTGCTTTTGGCAAAAACTCAAATATATTACGTTTTGTGTCAAAAAACAAACAAAAAATATTCACATTTAAGCGGATTTATTGAAAGAAACGACTCCCATGAAGAAATTGGGTGATTATCTGACAGATTTTGATGAATCTCTGCATCTGTAGTGTTCAAAAGCTGAAGCATGTTATGATTTAATCCATTATTACTACTTCAACCGCTCAAAATACTTGCAATTAATGTCTTTTTTTCCATCGCAAGATCTGTGTATCACATTGAAAAGCGAGGCTGCACTGATTCGATGTGATAGAATGAACCCAAGCGGCTTTAAATTCAGACGCTTTAGAGGTCAAAGGTGTGAGGATTACCTGACACATCATGTGTGTGTGTGACAGGCACAGACAGTAAGTAGCAGTCAGTGTGTGTCGAGGCTCATTAGCTTGTCCTCTTCTTCTGAGGCAAGAGTGGAATCCAATACTTCATCTCTAATAGCTACACACACACTAACACACACACCAACACAATGCCCATAATGGTTATTGACATCTGCTCATTCAGCCTATTGATGCATTCCAGCTTTTTTGTGATTCCTCCTTTGTGTTGTTTTGCAGCACTATCATTAGCTGTGTGTGGTTTCATGTACTCTGAGGGAACCAGTGCTGCCTGCTGCTGCTGGGCTTCTTTAGCTAAGAAAGAGACTGATTACAATAAGCTGGAGCAAAAATAAGCTTAAAGAATTGGACTAAATTTAACAAATAGCACTTTTTTCTCCAAATTCCATCAAATTTTCAACACTTAATGAGAGAAAATGAATGTCACCTGCATCCTCAGCCTCTTTTAAATGAACAATCCTTCATGTTTCTTCCTAAATCGCCAATGATGAGTCAATAAATGGCCTTTTAATGTCCAACTTTGGAGGATCTCCTAGCTTATTAACCCCCACGTGTTTCCAAGCACATAACGGTCAGCACGAGGGAGGAAAAGACAATCTGCTTTAAGTAAATGTAATGTTTGTCACGGCTGATTTAGGGAATTGAATGCACTCGTAATGAATTATGAGCGGCCGCTGAAAATTCGATTTGGCCATTAAAATATTAATTAAACAAGGAGCGAACGGAGCGTACATATCGATTGACTTTCACGGCACCCTGTGACTTATTCAAGTGTGTGTGACAGTGTGTGTGTTACATGCATGTTCATCCTAACGGGCTAATTGGCTCCGTCTGGATGGAGCTGATGAATGTCTTCGTTAAGAGACTAATGGGCGTCGCCAACGAGCTGGCTTTGGCGTACAGCTTTTCTATGGCTGCACATTGTTAGGAAATGGGATTAGGAATGGAAAATCCCATTTAAATCTGACTGGCTCGATGGTTTGATTGTGTCAAGATATCTGGAAGCTAATATTGCTTTATATGGCTTTATATCCCCGTGTTCAATTTGTTTATCCTGAGACTTTCGCTACAGGCCTTTTACTGTAGTTTGGGCTGCTTCTTGTTTGGTCTTGCGTGCAATGAACCAATTTAGTAAGTAATCTTCAGGCAGATTAATCCAATTAGTCATGCAGAATTTATATTTAAAAGTACAAGCGCCTGTAGTGTGGTTTTCTGTCGTGTAGCACTATTAATTATTATCAGAGGAAGCTGTGGAGAAAGTAAGATGTACTTCAAACTGAATTCCTCTTTTTTGTGCTGTCAATAGAGCGTCATGTTGAGATGAAGCTCAAAGGCTGTGTGTGTGTGTGTGTGTGTGTGTGTGTGTGTGTGTGTGTGTGTGTGTGTGTGTGTGTGTGTGTGTGTGTGTGTGTGTGTGTGTGTGTGTGTGTGTGTGTGTGTGTGTGTGTGTGTGTGTGTGTGTGTGTGTGTGTGTGTGTGTGTGTGTGTGTGTGTGTGTGTGTGTGTGTGTGTGTGTGTGACAGATATGTTTGATATTCTTCACGGCTAACCGGATCAATAAGTGATTCTCGAAACATGCACACGACACACTCTCGACGGCAGGTGCAACAAAAGGGAAGTCGAGTGTTTGATCTTTTACCGCAACAACACGGAGGATTTCTTCCAGCTACCACACACACACACACACACACACACACACACACACACACACACACACACACACACACACACACACACACACACACACACACACACACACAACATCCTCCCACTCTCACACACCCTCATGCAGCTCTTAGCAGTCAGGGTGTTAAATTGGGTTGTCGTTCAGACCCGTGAGGCACGCTGGGTTCTCGCACCCTTTTCAGTGTGTCTCTTTTCGCTTTCGCACCGAGTAGTGACACCAGTTTGGCTAAATAGACTCCTTCAGAAGCTGGAGAACGTGTCAAAGGACATCTTGAACATTTCCAGACCTGCGTACTCGGATCAGAGGAGTGAGAAACAGCAAATCTGAGAAGCAGCGTAAAAATACTTCAGAGGTTCCTGGAGCTCAAGGCAGACGTCTTTCAAGTTTTATACTTATCGAGGTGTGTGTGTGTGTGTGTGTGTGTGTGTGTGTGTGTGTGTGTGTGTGTGTGTGTGTGTGTGTGTGTGTGTGTGTGTGTGTGTGTGTGTGTGTGTGTGTGTGTGTGTGTGTGTGTGTGTGTGTGTGTGTGTGTGTGTGTGTGTGTGTGTGTGTGTGTGTGTGTGTGTGTGTGTGTGTGTGTGTGTCCTCATACCATCCACCATCTCAATCTTTTGACTGAATCCCCTTCAACACTTTTAGGTTTATGTGAAGTGAGTACAGCTTTAGCCAAACCGCGCTAGTTGTGAGCATTAACCCGTTGGAGATCTTTTATATAAACCGTTTTTAAAAGTAGGAATCACATTAGAGCTTTTAGGCAATTGATTTTTAGGGTTTGACAGCAACAATGTGTGTGGTTTTATTTCTAGAGCGTATGCATAAAAATGTAGAAGGATTTCTGTTGAATTTCTCTCCCATCACAACATGACATTTCCAACAATAGAGACTCAAACGCTCGGAGGTTTTCCAAGAG
Organism: Eleginops maclovinus; assembly: GCF_036324505.1. Lineage (NCBI taxonomy): Eukaryota > Metazoa > Chordata > Actinopteri > Perciformes > Eleginopidae > Eleginops > Eleginops maclovinus. Next base: position 3,186,482 of record NC_086362.1, read on the forward strand.
GAGAGCGTCTTCAAATGACTTGTTTTGCCAGAAGAACAGATGAGACATTTGAGAAGCTGAAAATGTCATTAAAACCAATAGAAATCGTGGTTAAAATGATAAAAAATAACCATGATTTTCCTTTATTTGATTGTCGAACTTCCTTTCACATCTGATGCTACGCCAGAAAAAAACCCCTGCGACACAGAAACATCAACACTTTTTGGTTTGGTTTCTTCCCCGTCTGATTTGAGACGAACGTAAAACAAGACAAGGGAATGTTGTGGTTTGACGCAGCTTTTAATATAATTGCAAATTACTGTAGCGATGCCTCACGAGCCCAGAGGTGGAGAGTGACTCACTCGGCGTCGTACTAGCGTGTTGCTATTAGCCTTCTGATCCTGTCATGTGGGAGAATTGTCTCTGACACACACACACACACACACACACACACACACACACACGAGCACTTACCTGCATGTGTGTGCCATACCATCACACCTTCAGGCTGCTTTTGTTCTTCCATTCTGTTTAATGCGCCTCCGTCTCTACAGCAAACAACTTGTTTATTCATATATTCAAAACTGCTTTCATCCGATAATGTTCCCCCAAAGGCCTGATTGTGCCGGTCTGTTAGCAAAGCCTTTCTTCTCCGTACACTGACTGCACGTATAGTACACACACTCGGGGAATGTACGACGAATACACTAAACGATACTCATCTGCGTATCCTCCAGCGTGTCAAATCTAATTAAGAAATTGTTAGTGAGCCCCGAGGTAACCCAGAAGCCTATAAATGCACCATAGCTGTGTATTTCTAAACTAGAAGTGGGAATAAAAGGATTAAATTAGGTCAATTTAAACAATTTGTTGGATTAAAAGAGAGCTTTGTCAGCTCTGCTTCTTAAGACTGAGCCACGTTTGTTTTTATTTGATCAAAAGGCCGTGGTAATGATCTATAGATACAAATGAGGATTCATATGCAGCGTTGAGGACAGAAGGACACTGTTTTATTTCACTGCTGCTGCATAATTACAGTCTAGCAGCGGCAGCACCACCCACAGTGCTGCTCCCTCAGCGCCGCTGGATTCATCATCCACCTCCGCTACAGGTTAGAGAGACGATACCCAAAACCTGTAGTCAAAGATTCACACGTCTGACTGATGGATGTGAATTCAATTCGCACAGAAACTAGACGGGGGGGGAAAGAGAGCTTCAATTTACCTCAGCTCACGGGAATATTCCATCCTGTGTTGATGCTTTCAAAAAAGTAAGTATCTGACAAATAGGTTTTTTTTTAACTTCTCCCTTTCCTGTAGTGTTTATATTGGTTTTAGTGCATGTAAATGGTCTACAGAGGCTACAATCCCAAACTTCCTCCCACCAACTCCACGAATCACCTCCATTGGAATCCTTTGTTTACTTCCAACATCATTATTTAACACTATCTATTGGCCAGCGCTCCAATACATTGTACGTGACAGGCTAAGGGGGCGGGACATCTCTAAGCAGTTGACCAATCACCACAGAGGCCGGCCAGATAACCAATCAGAGCAGACTGGGCTCTGGTTTCAGACAGAGGGTGAAAAGAGGTGCTGCAGAACAGGCAGAATGAGAAAAATAAAGAGCTTTTTGAACATTAAAGTGACAAATATGAACCTCTTTAAGATGTCTCCCATTTGTCTAACTGTAAAACAGTCTGCAGCTCTTCTGATCATAAGAAGGAAGCATAACGCTGACTGTGGGAGTGTTTGAGAGCTGGACACAAATCCTCTCTGGCAGATAGTTGTTATGGAAATGAAGTGTACAGAGCATATTTCATTTTGTGAGGCATCTACAAAATCACAATGGTCCAAGGGAATTCTTCTCCTCTCCTTTCACTTGCCTGTTAATTCATTCTCCAGGATTTTGACTTCAGGGCTACACCGATTCGCTCAGGGGACGCTGCGGATATAACTTTTAGGATAGCGAAGACTTTGTATAGGATGCAAAATACTTTTTAAAAACACAGTGATGACGCTGAGTCAGACTCCCTCGCCCACACGATGTATGACTGGAGCACAACCTTGACGGGCGCTGTGCAGGAAGAGCTAGGATGTTTGAGTCATCGAGGAAAAGGAAAAGCTAGAAGGGCCAAGGGCGGACTGCGAGATGAGCGGCAGAAGGAGAGGGGGGTCATTTATTAATAATTATTAATTATTTCAATAACTAATGAAAGCTGCAGAAACTCGTGCTCTGATTGGACGAATCAGATGTGAATTCAGACCGTATGTATGCACATTTTGGCGAAACACAAAACAAAAGTCATGTTCTTGCAGATGATAAACCTGCTCCATTGTTTGCTCAAAAACACCCAATAATACCCTGTAGAAAAGTGGTCTGACACTGATATATTTGCTCTGCGTCATCTCTGCTCTTAAGTAATATAACGCATGTCAAATAAATGAATAACCCTGTCAGCCAAATTCAATTGAAGGTGTCTGCTGGGCTCAGTTAGTCTCTGCACCATTGAAGAGCAATCAGGGTGTTTACAGAAAGCCCCATGGGGGGTGAAGCATCACTGGGAGGGAGCCATATGTTCTCTGCTGCACCGTGTAATTGCCTTTATAAATTGAAAGGCACAATATAGATGTGTCAATACTACTGTTTGCTGATGAAGAGCTGTGTCCTGTACTGTAGAGCCAAGCCAAAGAAAGACCGTCAGATTCCACTGTACTCTAGAAAGGCAAATAAAGAGGGAGCTTTTTCACATTTTGGCTCTATTGATGTCGAAAACATGAATTAAAAAGTAAATTAAAATACTTTTCAGCAAAATAAAACTGAATGGTAGATGCTCATGGGAAAAATTAAGATTAACAACAAATATAAATGTATTTCTAACAATCCCTGCTGTGAGGAATACAACAACAGTCCTCTCTATCCAGTTTAACATACAGGATGTGGTAGGGCTGCATGGTTTGGGGAAAATAGCTAATGATTTGATCCCATATTGCAATTAAGAGATGATTTGTGATATTTAGAGGGAATGATCATTTTTGAAACCGTATTAACATTAGATGATATGTACTTGATTAATCAGCAGCCGTGTTCTCAGACAAATACTTAACATGTTGAATTATTAACAATGAAAAATAAAGAATATTATATCAAATATAAACAATACAACATATTTGGGATGATTAAAATGTAACAAAAAAGACCGTGTATATACATATGATCATATTCAATTATTAATCATCAATTAAATATATTTCTTTCATATTTTATGGGATTTTCCAGAAAGATCTGTACCAAACAAGGATTTTTTATTCACGCTGTAGAAGACCTTTTTTTTGCCGGCATCAAAATCCTTCATTCAGATATTTTCACATATTTTGCCTCATAACATCCTGCACAAGTGAGAACATATACCATCCCTTCAGACCACAAAGCCTACCTTGGTCATAAAGCATATTCTCCTACAGATCTACGGCTTTAATGATCGAGATATCGGCCGCTCAAGGTGGAAAAATGAGAAGGAAAATGAAAAGTTACGTCTTAACGAGCGGGCCCTGTCCTCGGCTGTCACGTTAAAGGGATCGCTCCTTCTCTCTTCCCTCCAATTAGTCTATAAGTGTTCCTCTCGGCTCCGGACATGGAGGGAGATGTATCTGTACCCGTCACAGGGTGCTAGTGTGGAACTGGGAAATGTAATGTGTGTGTTGATAACTGGTATGCAGATAAGTTCGCTCTTTTTGACATTTCAAGCCAAGTCTTGTTCAAAAAATGTTAACCTTGGTATTCTTATTTTGGTATTTAAAAAGGTTATACTTAATATTTCATAGCCCTCTAATGAGGTCTTTGAAACCAACTCCCCAGAAACATGCTGAACGGAAACCGTGAAAGCTTTCCTAATTAGTGAATAAATATTAAACCGATTTATTTTTTTGTAACCCAATTTGTTGAACTACTGTTGCATGTTAGCTTCATTAAAAGAAAGAAAATTAAATAAAATAATAACAATAATATTACTAAAAATAATCATTCAAATAATAATAAAAATGATAACAATAATATTACTAAAAATAATACAAATAATGATAAAAATAATAACAATAATATTACTAAAAATAATACAAATAATAATACAAATAATAACAATAATATTACTAAAAATAATACAAATAATAATAAAAATAATAACAATAATATTACTAAAAATAATACAAATAATGATAAAAATAATAACAATAATATTACTAAAAATAATACAAATAATAATACAAATAATAACAATAATATTACTAAAAATAATACAAATAATAATAAAAATAATAACAATAATATTACTAAAAATAATACAAATAATGATAAAAATAATAACAATAATATTACTAAAAATAATACAAATAATAATACAAATAATAACAATAATATTACTAAAAATAATACAAATAATAATACAAATAATAACAATAATATTACTAAAAATAATACAAATAATAATAAAAATAATAACAATAATATTACTAAAAATAATTCAAATAAATAAAAATAATAATATTACTATTAGTAAAAATTATAATACAATAAAATAATACAAATAAAAATAATAATAATATTACTAAATGATAATAATACTGCTAACACTATTACTAACCTTAATGAGTTAATCCAGTATAAATATAAAGACGTGTCTGCTACTGCATTACTCTATAGACTTGATGGAGAGATCATTGTAAATACTTCTAAAAACTGTCTTATTCAGGGGAATTTGAACTGTGATGAATTATATATCAGTGAAAAATGAACGAGATACTTTCTAGTGACTGGAGTGTGTGCTTACTGGGAGTGTACATCAAGCTTAATACCTAGTATACATTTGTAATCTAATCAGCTAGTTTTCTCTGCAAACCTGAGAGGTTTCTAGTAAGGCTTCTTGATCCAGGTTTCTTCTAATGCACACAATACTTTTGATATGTTGTAAAGTTCCAAAAAGTGCACTAAAAGTTGGCTAAAAGGGTATTTTCTGCTGGACACCTGATATAAAGGTAGACAGACAGATCATTTGTACTGCAAACCACATTTTAAGATACGTTTCTAGTATTTTACAAATTCTATACAAGCCTCTTATTCACTTTAGACACTTATTGACAACCTTTTAACATGAACTTGACTGTAAATATAGTTTTTAGTTAAATATAAAGGTGATATTATAGTAAGTCATGTTTATGTGTTCACCTGCCTAATTGGACAACAGGTAATTGCTAAATCTGGCATTAATCATCTATTGTCTTTTGGCAATGAATGCATTTTCTATCTTTTAAATAAAGGCATGATAACGATGAGTTCTACCACGCAGTACATAGTTCACACTTTGCTCCAGATAGCTTTCATTGTGCACCAACAATATAAACCATTACGGTTTGTAGCGTGTCTTTAATTGACATGTATTGCACATTTTCCAACATGCACATATAGTAATTAAAGGGCACATAAACACTAGTTCTGCAGGGTGCATCTGACCATGAAACATGACGATTGTCATTATTTACCAGCTTCTCATTTTCTTCCGGGACAGAATGTGAAACACAGGCATAAGAGAGGTTGAGAAAGTTCAGCGATCAATTCAGAAAGCAATCATTGAGAGAGATCTGCTGCTCAGTGGCCTCTCTGCTTTCTTCTCTCATTGACCCATCGGGTCGCTCTGTCTGTTATAGTCCGTCACCTCGCTGAAGACTGTGTAGTGCTGCCAGGGAACCGGTGTGTTCAGGCCTCCTCATTGTGCATGCTGTGTGTATTTCTGTGAGTACCACACAGCGCCTGCAATGTGGAGGCCGAGACACGCAGAGACGTCTCGAGCACAACTCAAGGACGAGGGACACGAAACAAACAACAAGCTGTTTTTTGCATTAGCATTTTGGTCTGTAATGACTTCCTTTTTATAGATAAAAGTCTCAAAACACACCCTCAGTCAAGTAGCTTTAAACAGGGTGTCTCAGAGCTGTTCCTGCTGCTTATTACCTTGTGCAGTGAGAGCTCTCGCAGCGTAATGACCCTGGTAAGATCTCAGCTCAGCGCTACACAGATGACAAGTCCTCCAAAGCTATGGCTGTGCTGTAGCTAATGAACAGAAAAAAAAACACATTATCCCATGTCGCATACACCCTAATTATGCGACCAATTTGGTGCCTGGTCCCACTGGGAGTCACCGCTAACAGCGACCGAAATCTCTAAGCCTTTGTTTGATGTCACTTTTCAAAAACATCCTGTCCAATTTAGCTCAAATGCTAATCTAGTTTGTCCCCCGTGCTTCACCTCACCTGCTGTCTCCTTCCCACGTTTTTCTAATTTTACCCTCTGTTTCCATGGTCTTAGTTCCACTTGCTCGGCCGGCGCTGCCTGCTCAATCAGCTGCATGCTAATTAGCTTAGTGTGGGGCTAGCCTGTCTCACGGGGGGAGCCCACTGGGTCATTAGCTCGTGGCTAATAGACGCAGCAGGGGCACCAGAGAGGAAGAGTGGAGACCTGCTGACGGCAACAGACTTGTTTGTTGTTTGTTTCTCATTGGATGTGTAGGAGAGGATGCATTAAAGATAGGAAAGGGAAGACATATTTAACTCATATGCATTTTGCCCATTTATAACTAACATTAAGACATTAAGGGTGTATTTCCTGCAGAGTTTGCCACGAAACATGTGTATGAAGATGCAAAAGGACAGTGGGAGGGAAAATGTATGTCTACTCATGATAAGAGGAGTTATGAGAGCTATAGTTGATACTGTATGAAGGATGGAGGAGGAGGAAGCAGTTGTTTTTGTTCATTTAGAGAGGGATAGACAAGTAGCCTGGTCCAAAATTCTGTATTCTACATGTGGACTCATGTATTGACGGATGACGGAAAGAGCCGATTTCTGCAGTTCTGTGTCAATTTGACATGAATTAAAAGCCCTTTGAAGTTTTTCTTTTAACATAAATATCCACTGGATGTTCTTTGAAGAGAGTGAACGTTGGTCTTTTTGGTCCGTACGAGCAGATCTGATTCACCTGCCATTTCAATTCCAGTGAAAAATGTGTATGTTATCTTCCTTTTTCAGACGTATTTTCATGTTTGGATACAGAAGAAAGCGAGCGACGAGAGAGCATAGGCACTCACTCACGTCGTCATGTTAGCTCGGGGCGAGACCAAACTTGGCCTTGTCTCTGGAGGGCACACACACACACACACACACACACACACACACACACACACACACACACACACACATTCAGGCATTCACATGCATCAAACAAACAAATGTGCATTGGTCCCACAGCAGAAACAGAATCTCCCACACAGCTAACTTGTTCATTTATTCAGAGAAGCCGGAGTCAGGTCGCAGGAATGGTCTCCGTTTATCACGCCTTATAAACACAGTGTGGACACAGAGGAGGATGCACTGCATCGCACACCGGCCATTAGACTTCATTAGGAGCACATCCCATATAACTCACTCATCCCATCAGCGCTTGTTCCCAAATTATTTAGAGGCGTCGGTGCGCTTCAGGCGAACTGAAGTGGATGGTAGAGCAGAGGCTAAACCCCGTTAGCCTCCATTAATTCTCTAACGGAATAATTAGGAAAGCTGTATCCAAGAATGTAAGGAACTTTCCTAAAAAGCAAAGTCCTTAAACTGAACTTTTTCTTTCCTATTCCTCCGGCTGTGTCCATGTTTGACCCACCTTGTTCGAGGCTACCAAATACCAGAGAGACAAAACATTGCCCTCCTCTCTGTGTTGATCTATTGTTCATTGAGGATGTGGACAGGGAGATGTAATGACGGGTTTGGGAGAGGAAGAGGTCGAGGTGTATCGATCTGGCTCTGTAGAAACAGGAGGAATGAAAGTCGATGTGGCTGAACCAGGAGCAGAGGAGCATCCTGAAGTCTGTTTGCCCTCGCAGGATGGTGGATCAGACTTGTTTTCAAATGACTTAGTTTGCTCCTCATTGGTTGGAGTTTCCCAAACTTTTGGAGGAAATATGGCTCATTTTGTCCAAATCCAAGCTGGTATTATTTGGATTTGTCAATGTCTTAGTGGAACAAATGCCGCTCTCTAATCTTCCACATCCTCTCTTTGTATTAGCGAACACAATGCATTTATTACCCTCTTACGAGCTGCAAATTATGACCATGCTTGCCGTAGTTCAACTCAATGAAAGCGTACAAAAGAAGATGTTACTATGAAATACTGAAGGTGTATTTTCATAGGAGATGGGGTTATTTTAGCAATAAAGTTAATTGGTTAATTGATATAAAGATATGTAAGTTTGAGCCAAGTTTGTTGGCACCCATCAGCAGGTTTATGTGTCAGGGTTGGGGAAAATAGGACCCAAGCGTAGCAAACAGGAGGTGGAATACAAAGTAAGCTTTTATTACAAAAAGCTGTTCACAAAAATACAAAACTAGGGACTCAGGCAAAGCACAACAAAACGGAATAGTTGCAAAACAATCCAGAGGATGCAGGAGGACAATGGAGGGTAGACCAGGGAAATCCAGGGCATGACACGGGCTTGACTCGACACGGGAAAGAGGACAACGAACCGACAAGGGACACAAGGGACAGCGAGAATAAATGCAAAGGGATTACTGACAAGACAAGACACAGCTGGGGAGGGGAGACAACAATGAGACTATCAGACAGGAGGGGAACTAAAGACAGGAAGTAAAACTAAACCAGACACACAGAGGGAAAACATTTCAAAATAAAACAGGAAACTGTAAACACAAAACCAGGATCATGACAGCATGCATTTCATATGGCTGTGCAACAAGTGATTCGACAGGTGTTTCTTAAAGCTACCAGTCAGACTGTTGTATCAAAACTCAAACACTTCTAGTCCTACCCCCCCTCCAGCAAACATTGCTAATCGAAGGTCATACAGAGTTCAGTTCATGGTCGTCAGCGGTCGTGATATTTGCCTCGTTTTAATAAATAAATAGAATTAATATCTTTGTGCAAATCAAATAAATACATGAATAATGATGATGATGATGATGATGATGATGATGATGATGATGATGATGATGATGATGATGATAAGGTTTGATCCAACCTCACGCAGACAGGAATGCATATGTTCAGAAACAGAGGACACACTTCAATATATTTGTTATAAATCTGCCATGTGTCCTTCTCCCCCTCTGTCTCCCCTTCCTGGTTAGTAATGAGTGAAGCACGTCAGGCTCTCTGAATGAATAAACAAAGTGACACATGGGAGGCAACATGTTTCCGTGAGTCATGCTGAGAAACACCCCGCGGGTTAATTAGAGATGCTTTTTGAGAGCTAAAATAAAGACTGCACACACACACACACACACACACACACACACACACACACACACACACACACACACACACACACACACACACACACACACACACACACACACACACACCCTCTGAGTTAAGTGTTCTATTGGTATGCAGAACCAGTGATAGAGTTATTACGCCCCGCTCCGTTAATGAGTGTTCTCTCTGTCTCTTTAATGATTTCTGTTACGGACAGTTTCTGCATTTCCTCGCTTTACATTTTTCATATTTTCTTTAATCTCTTCGGGTGACTGCGGTCCTGTCTCCCTTTTGTCTCCCTCTTAGCCTCTCATTGGATTTGAAAACCCTAATGAAAAACAAACAGGATGGAGAACACCTCCTCTTCTTCTTCTTCTTTCCTCCCATCTTCACCTCATCTTTTCCCTGCCTCTTCCTCTTGTTGTCTGTCCTGTCTCCCTCCTTCGTTGCTCACATCAAAAAAGAAAGCCTGCAGCACCTGCTCTTCCAAAATGGCTGCCGAAAAACCAAGTCCCTTGGAACGGTGACACGGCTGTAAAAAAGCTGCATTCGAGGAAGAGTGGAGACATCTGTTTGGACACTTTAGTGTGAATGGAAATGATAACCTCTTAGCATAAACCCATTTCCACGCCTCTCATTCCTTTCTATAATCTAGCTGTGTCTCTCCCTCCTTTTGCATCTTCTTCCTCCCCCTCGTTTTTCTCCCTCCTCCTCCTCCTCCTCTCTCTTCATCTCTTTCCAGTCTCTCCGTGGCAATGAACACCAAATCAGCCGGAGACAGACGGTGCGTGGGGTCTCCCCGGAGGAGGGATGAAAACACTCTCAAAGCGCACACTTACAAACGCACACAGGCCCGCCGACATATGCCCGAGCAGGAAAAACCCTCTGTCTCCGACCACACACACACACACACACACACACACACACACACACACACACACACACACACACACACACACACACACACACACACACACACACTGATAAATTCTGACAGTGTAATTTTCCTTATCGGTAATCTGCAGACACTCAAATAGCTTCTTCAACATTAGTGAAGCCGTCTGGAGGCTCCGAGGACGAGATTAATGGAAAATCACACACATGTTGAGGAACACACACACACACACACACACACACACACACACACACACACACACACACACACACACACACAGGTTTCTGCACACAGGGAGTTGGGAAGCGCCGTGCATTTCTGCCTTTGATCATATCTCTTTCTGTAATGTTGTTCTGCTGTCGAGAAATCACTCCTCTACCTCTCTCTTTGAGGATCTGTCTCCTTTCATCTTTATTTTCCTCTCATAGCTTCATGCTAAGGATTGTCCCCCCCCCCCCCCCTGTTGCTTCACTTTGAGCTTGATTACATGAACTCCATATATGTTGGTGTGTAATCTGCTCCCCATGCCTCCAGATTAAAAGTTTACACTCTGCAAATTGCATAACTTTTGCAAAACTGCACAAGCACGCTCTGTCCTAAAATCCTTTGGTTATTGCACTCACCTTTTTTAATCCCTGTGAGGACAGTTAGTCCCTTTCACAGACAGAGAGCATCATTAAAGCTCAACCAGGTTTGTTTAAAACGTTTTAAAAAGATGCAAAATCTTGTGGTGGGATTGCTTTGTTCTTTCCAGGTAAATATTAACTTCAAACCAAAGTCATATCCCGAATAAAACCAAGAAAGGGAGTCTTGTTACGCCTTGAATTACGAGAAAGCTCATTACCTTTGGCTGTTTTACGTACATTTTCCACGTAATATTTGACTTCAAATCTTGGCAACGAGCGCCTGAATCCACCGTTACTTTGGATCTGTGCTGCTGAACGGTTTTATATCAGGAAGAGGCACATGTCCTACGTGACCTTGAGATAATATGAAGGACTTTCCTCCATGCAACACGTCCTGGATCGGGATGTCATTGAAATGTCATTTTAGGAGTGTCTGTCTGCAATGTCTGCAAGTGTTGGACGGACTGTGTCACTTTATTGTTGAGAGAGGTCCTAACGTTGACTGTTTTTAAATAAATCAATGCAGGTATTGACTTCTCTCTTCAGGGCGATTGATTCCCTGCACAACAAAGGAGATATAGCATGTGGGACGTTGCTTTCCCAGTGCGAGTCTACTGTAAATGGTATTTTGTCCCTCATGTGGAGGGTGTTACTCTGCGGTTTTGTAAAAATGGTATACCTGCTTGACACCAACATGACATCAGTGAGTTAGCCTTTAGCTTACGACGACAGCAGGTCATTATGCAGTCGGCTTCTGGTACGGACCAAACCATCATGCTCTACTGGTTGACCTACTGGTGTGTAGTAATTAAAGAGAGGCTTATATTCTCTTATCTGCCAATCCAATCTATATGCAAAATCCGGCTTAAATTAAATCGCACTGTGCTTGTCGTTTAAAATCCTCAGGAAATGGTGTGTTTCTACATGGTGTCATCCAGATTTATTTGATTGATTGAGCACAGAAACACAGATCCAAACAGACAGTTATTCCTCTGAAAATGTCCTTAATAACTGGAGTACAATCAGCTCTAAAGTGCAAACGCTGATCCTCCTCCTGCGTGTGCCAGCATGCGTTTTAGCAGATGGCAGATCGCCACTTCATTACTCATACACAACTCTTGAAATTGTTTTGATTCATGTCGACTCGATCAATGTGGAGCAAAGAGAAGTTGTTTATGTGGAGAGGAAATAAAGCGAGGCGACTTTTGGCATGTCCAAGCCAGGAAAAAAATGTAGGAGTGCGCCTGACTTATCAGAAGGAATTGAAGACGAGTCGGTATGAGTGCACATATTTCTTCCTGAAGAAGAATGCACCAGGAATAATAGCATAGCAGCTCTCTGAAATGAAGCTGTGATATGAGGTGACTGCTGAGGCTGTGCATCGGTGATAAGATGAGAGAGGGACGAGTCAGCACATAAAGAAACACCTTTCATGAATTCCTTTAAATAAGAAACAGCCTTTAATGTTTGTTATTGACGGCTAGTTTATGATCCGGCATAAAAGAGGAACCGCGGACAGATCGACGATAAACAAGAAAGTACGGCAGAGAAATGACGGGAGGTAAAGGACCTTTCAGGACGATTGGGAAGTAAAGAAGAGCGGGAGATTTAAGAACAGCCAGAGATTAATGGCTGAAAAGTGACTTGTCAGAAATCAAAACGAGTTCATTAGAAAGAGAGAGGGGGAGAGATTTATGGAGTAAGACCCCCGAATAACAAAGGGAGTCATGGATGGAAGACTGAGGTGCAGGAAGGGCTATACATATATCTTTTTTTACAGACTTCTTGACTGAAAATCTACTCAAAGTATTAAAAGTGGTTTCATTTCCTGCCTATCCTTTCCCCGTCTCTTTCATTCTCTTAAACTCCATTACCTATCGTTTTCCCTTTTTGCTTTATCAGATGTAGCCCACAACATTTGTGAAGATAAGGAACATGGAAAGCTTTTATTTGATATCTTATTATACACTTTTGTCCCCACAAGTTTCATCGGAGTTTAATCAGAATGCAACTCTGTTAATACTAAGAGTTTGTATAGTTTGTTTGAGTTTAACTTCACAAATAAAGTCATTAGCTGAAGGATCATCATGCCATTGGTTTCTATATGTTTTCCATACTGTTGCTCTTTAGAAGCTGGATGAATCAACCAGTGCACCTAACACAAGGCTCTTCTTAACAGGTAGGAACAGGACACTGCATGATGGAATTGATCCTGTACTCACACTAGACTCTTTTATTATTAATTCTTAAGGTGAAAACATGGCAATTCTCCGCTCAAATTGAACGCAAACACTCAATCTCCAGGCAGTTTGGTTGTTTTGCAAGTCCAACACAATTTTAGGCTGGCAAGGTGACATCAAGAAAAAGACGACTTTGAAGAGAAAACCAGAGGGAAAAGTTGACTAGGGTTAGAGTTAAAGCTTAATAATGTTCGCAACAGCTTCTTTGACAGCAGGCATGTGGGATGTTCAAACTTCTCCAACAAAATCCATCAATCCGCCAGACTGTTGATCATTAGGGTAATTAATCTGGCGCTCTCCCTTCAAAGAGATCATCCCACAATGGCGACAGTGGGCCCGTCCTGCAGCTCTCTGCAGCCAAACAACGAGCATGCTAGTGTCTGTTGGAGCCAGTTCTGCTTGGCAAAGACCGCCTCCTTTGAGCGGAGCCAGCACACAGAGACACTGCTGGACCCGTTGTGGCTTTAAGGCGTTTGTTTGCCGCTTTGTTTTCGCGTTATTGTGCGGTATTGTGCGGTATTGTGCACGTTTCAGCCACTGACTCTCCTCACTCATTTGAATCACTCTGATCGGCTGCTCTCTCCCTCATTTCATTTTCTCTCACACTCCCACGAGTGGTACGCCTCAATGCCTTCTCTCCTGTCATCAACTGATTCACAGAGGCACTTTGGACTCCATGCATGTCTATGGATGCAATCTGAGTCACACGAACAATCGCACACACTCAGGCGGGTTAAAAGGGTGGAACGACAGAGCTGAGAGAATATTATCTGCATTGGTCAAGGCTCTGGCAGCCTGACACACACACACTCTCACAGATTTAAAAAGGTCTAACAGGCAGGTCTGACAGGGTATTATCTGCTGTGGTCGAGGCTGACATGCAGAGCGCTCACACACACAGGGCGTCTCGTCCAGTAATGCAATGTGTTTTCTCATCAGGACCCTGTCAGTGGAGGCAATTACACGGGTCGTCCTGGTTTTTAATAGAGAAATAATGGACTAGGTGGCGACAGATGGAGAGGAGGTGGAGATAGATAGAAGGAAAAATAGATTGTTACGAAGAAGAGAGCGGCGACGGCAGGGAAGAATAATGGGCTGTCATGAAACGTCACACTCGTGCTGCATGGCAATCCAAAAGTCAAGTAGTTTTGAGAAGTTTCTGAAGACGCTTTTGCTTCGTTTTGTTTGTTGCTGTCATTTCTCGGAGGATCTGTACCAAACAGGGACGTACTTTATTAAGTCGGAAGGCAGGGACTTTTCACAGTTGTCTTTATCTAATAAACGCTTACTTTTTAAGCTCCATTTCTGTGCAGCCCTGCCGTTAAACCCCATTGTAACCTCCCTACACAAAGCAGCAAGCTACACCCGCTGCTCGAGAGGAACGTTTTATTGCAGGATTCCTCCTTTACATTGATATTCACTGCTTGTGTATCGGGAGTGCCGCTTCTCTGAAAGCCCCTTGGAGCAAAGCCAGGCTCGTTATGTACAATCCGATAAGATGAATAGGTGACCTGATGTCTGTATTGACCCGAACGCACGGGGACAACGGGGATCGTTTTTTTTGTTCCTGGACGCCAAACTGATACACAGGACATTGAGAAGGGAAGGGAACAGACGTAGTAGTAAAAAGGGATGCTCTCAATATGATCTGTTTTCTTCAGTCCAACATCTAAAAGGAAAAACACACACACACACACACACACACACACACACACACACACACACACACACACACACACACACACACTTGTTGTTTCCTGTATCGATTGGCAGTTTTTTTCACACAATGTAATTGCTCTCATTGGCACAAGAAGAGGCCGCACTCAGCCACTCTCTTCTGTGGATATTTCCTTAAGTGCTTCATTTTTATGTGTGTGTAAAACTTGCTGAGTCGCCTTTTCCTTTGAAGATGTTTAAATCATGACTTTTAGAGACCGCTCGAGCGGCTTAAGGGCGATCGGCGAAATCGATCTGTGTGGTGATTTAAACGGAGTGAGGCGTCATCTTATCTCAAGGAAGTTCAAATCATGACTCGGCATTTTGTGGAAAATCCGGGCATGCAAAAACGGGGGAATATATCTGTTTGTTTTTTCATCTATTAAGCTCATTTATTTTCTGCTGCCGAGGATGTTTTTCGGAAACGCTGATCTTCTAAGTTAACTGGGATGTCAGTATCGATTGGCCAATAAAGCAGAGAATCTTCCCGTGTGTGTGTGTGTGTGTGTGTGTGTGTGTGTGTGTGTGTGTGTGTGTGTGTGTGTGTGTGTGTGTTGTGTGTGTGTGTGTGTGTGTGTGTGTGTGTGTGTGTGTGTGTGTGTGTGTGTGTGTGTGTGTGTGTGTGTGTGTGTGTGTGTGTGGTGTGTGTGTGTGTGTGCGTGGTAGAGAAGGTGCGTGGTTTGTTTGTTAAAAAAGACGTAAGTAACAAAAATAAAAGGGGCTATATACATGTGTGTGTGTGTGTGTGTGTGTGTGTGTGTGTGTGTGTGTGTGTGTGTGTGTGTGTGTGTTGTGTGTGTGTGTGTAGTAAGACATGGTGTGTGTGTGTGTGTGTGTGTGTGTGTGTTTGTATTAAGACATGTGTTGTGTGTGTGTGTGTGTGTGTGTGTGTGTGTAGTAAGACATGGTGTGTGTGTGTGTGTGTGTGTGTGTGTTTGTATTAAGACATGTGTTGTGTGTGTGTGTGTGTGTAGTAAGACATGGTGTGTGGATGGGTGTGTGTTTGTGTGTGTGGATGGGTGTGTGTGTGTGTGTGTGTGTGTGTGTGTGTGTGTGTGTGTAGGGTGGGTCCCATCTGTTTTCCAGCCTCCTCATCCCCTCTCGTTTCTCTGCTCTTGGCAACAATCTATCTTGCTTCCCATCTGATGTTCCAGCATATCATTACGCAATCCAGCAAACGGCTTTTCTTTCATGTCCTCCAATCCATCTCTCCCTGATGTCTCTTGCTTTCCTCCTCCTGCCCGTCCAACTTCCTGCAGTCTCACCTGTAAAGGCAGGTACAGCAGATATGTGTGTTCCCTGTGAGTCACACTGGATGACACATAGTGTGAACAGCTGAATCAGGGGCTCCATGCAGAACAACATGACTCTATTGTTGCATTAATTGCCGGTGCTGTCGGAGAGGTGTTACCTCGAGATGTAATTATGCACACACACATTCCCCTGTGACGCCTGGATGGTTTTATATTCCCCACAATCTGTTCTGAATCACGCTGAACACCACTGATGGTACTTTTATAGAGGGAATGAGAAGTTGTAGCTGTTTCGTTTCGATCCAGACTGAAATATCTCAACTTTTCCGATTGAGCGTCACATACATTTTACATTCGCGGTTCCCAGAGGATGAACCCTTGAGTGAAACATCTTAACAACGATTGGATATAAAGATATTTTATGTCATTTTTCAGCAGTATAAGCCCCAGCCCAAATGTATTATGTTTACTACTCTAATTGTGTCCAAACATCTGGATAAGTTGGCCTTTTTTCCGACAAAATTGTAGTTTCATGCCGTAATCTATGGATATTTAATGCCATTTAAAGTCCCGATGCAACTCATTCAGACTAAATAACAAGAGGTGTATTGGATTGTATCAACATGTGTGCAAAAATGTTGAAAAAATTGTAGTTTTTAATTGAATTAAAACACTATATGATGAAGACTCAACACATTGAATGCACCACACCGACAGACTTTTTGATTTAGCAGCTGCTTTCCCCTGCATTACCACACAGCGATAAAGGAAAGGTGTTCTCAGGAAAACACCCAAGACTGTCACAGGTCATGTTTGACAGAGTTTGCAGAAACACCAACTGGCTCTTTTAATTCCCTTGAATCTATTATGCATCTGATGTGACCTCAACCTGAACTCGCCTGTCTCTTATTAAATAATGAGGTCCATCACATACATCTAGCTGTTATTTCTCTCCCAAAGGACCCTGAGTCTGTGTGTTTACTGCAGTTTATTACATCTCCATTTCTTTATAACTTAATCGAGTGAGGTGTTGTACAGATTGAGCGCTTCCTGCCCTGCGAGCTGTTACATCACAGTGTTGCTGTTTCAGATCTTATGTAACACACTCTGAAGGCGTTAAAGCTTTATAAAGATGGAGGGGAAACCAGAGTGAACACAGTTTTTATTATTGAGCTCCTTTTTATTGAGGCGTGCCTCATTCCCCCCCCCCCCAAAAAAAACAACGCGTTGCCAGATCTGGCTGTAACAGGGGAGCTAATTAGCGAATTAGCAAGCGTTATTGGGATCTTTTTCTCCTTGTCATATCCATTTGAAGCAAACTTTTCGGTGCCTGTGTGAATGTAAAGCAGGCTGTATGTCTTCCCGGATACATAAGGGTTTAAAAGTTTATGTGGGAATCAATACTGAGAACTTGTTCCCCAGCAATACTCTGCTGTTGACTTTTTGCATTTGCTAATTGTCGCTGCTTGTCCGCGTCTGGGGATAGTAGTGCAGGTCCAAGGTAGGTGCCCTGAGGGATGCCGTCTGGAAAGAGTTTCCTTCCACAATTTTCTGAAAAAAGGAAGAAAGAGAGCAGGAGGCAGGAGAGAGGATCAATGTGGAGTTGTTATTCAAGTCGATACTAGTGTAGAGTTCTCCAGCTGTACACATGAATGCACACACCTCCCAAATTGGACCGATCCAACTTGTGTTTTCTTTACATAATGATATCTTTCTGTAAGTCGAACTCCAGACACATGGAGACTTAATATATAACACTCCCTTTATCATACAGTCATTATTCTTTCATCCAGACAAAGATTTCCATGTGAAAATGTGTATTTATTGAGGTTTGTGTCCTTTAAAGACGGACCTTACAGTGCCAGACGGTGTTGAAAATGAACCGCTGCCCGGAACAGTAAAGACTTAAAGAGGCAGTAAAGTTTGTGAGGCGACGGATGGGATGGATTGTTTCCTGCACTACCATTTCTTCCTTTGACTGTGTCAGGTGTTTGGACTGTGATTCAACACATTCATACCAACAACTCAGCTCAGGTTAATGAAGTAACAGTAAAGCAAACACTTTCACAGAACCAAAGGAAGGCTTGGGTTTCACGGTGATGGATTAGTGAGGAGGCTGTTTATCGTACTGAACGGATAGCTGCAAATGGATTCTTCTGAAGGGAGGGAAATTAGGTGTTATTGTAAACAGGATGAAAGGTACACCATTGAAACGAGAAAAACAACATCCGGCGTGATTTATTTCAACCTGACAGTCAATAAAATCACTCAGCCAACCAGAACAAAACCCTAAAGGCAAAACCAATATTTAAAAATCCAAACTCTCTCACACATGCACCTAGCTATCCTGTTGCGTATAACAGTATTTATTATAGAGTATACTGTCGGTGAATGTAAAGACATGCATGTTGTTGAGGTGTGACATTTATGTTTGTAATTCTGTTGCTGAAAGTCACATTTATTGGATGTTGTATTGTAATCTATACACCTGAACCCTGTTTGATGAAGAACCCAAATTGACAACTTTCTTTGCAGAGGTCATGCCACAAAACCTCTGGATGCTTATTCAGTTAAACTAAAGAGCTTTTTTCTTTCTGTTTCAGACTAAGAAGCGCCTCAAATCTGACCGAGTCACATGAATGCAACAACACACTAAAGGCAGCTCATCCAAAGGGGGCTAGATCCACACAGAGATCAAACCAGCATTCGGCAAGGGTAAGTACACACAGTTGCAGTATAAGCTTTATAAACTGTGCTCTAACACACACACAGACACACACACACACACACACACACACACACACACTCAATGTCATCCAGTAACCCTGTTCCTTAAAGACGAGGAACATTCAGCACCAACCAGGTGTTAAACTCCCACATGAGGTCACGTACACACACATAAACACACACAACCACACGTACAATGTGCACAGAACACTCCCCCTCTCATCTCCCAATGATCCCCCTCCAGCGGATGCTTGATTTCCCCTCTTCCTCCTGTCCATCTCCAAAGTGGATTGCCCTCCCCCCACACACACACTCTTACTTCCTGTCTTCCTTTGTGTCTCCTCGCTGAAAGTTGGGCGCTGAGCTTCTGACCAACTTTGAAGACGTCGCGTTAGTCAGCTCCGTTGTTGGTGCTCCTGCGCGAGTCCTAGCTAGCATAGTAGCGTCTGCTGATGTTAGATAAGTGAAGTTCGACGCCTCTTCCCAGGGGTCAACTCGCTGACATTTGGGGTGAACGTCTCTGACACACACTCACACACACATGTTTGTATGTCAGTACTTGTGAGGACCACCACATGACAGTGCGTATAAGGTGAGCAACAGGTACGCTGAAATGTATTTATACGTCTTTGCAAAACTTAAAGGTGCCCTATTCTCTAGGAACATCTAGAGTTTAGCTTTATTGTGTTTTTTGTTCTCTGAATTCGTAATTGTACGTCAGAATTTGGTCTTTTTTTTTATAAATAAATCTGCTGATATACCTTACTCCACAATTTTGCATCAATAAACCCAAGACATTTTAACTCTAACCCAGAAACCTACTTTCAACAGTCTTCAAATGGCTGTCCGAAGTGGTCAGACTGGCAGAAAATGTCCTAACTCTGAAAGTGTAACACCTTTAATTGGACTTCACTCACACACACACACACACACACACACACATACACACACACACACACACACACACACACACACACACACACACACACACACACACACACACACACACACACACACACACACACACACACACACACACACATACACACACATACACACACACACACACACACACACACAGATGCACTCATAGACATATCAGACAATATCTTGATGTAGTGTTCAGGTTTTGTTTTAAAGTATTCTGGGAGTTCTCCCCTCACTCTAGTTCTCACACGTTGATGAGACATGAAGTAGTGGCTGCATCTGGCTGTGATGACACACACACACACACACACACACACACACACACACACACACACACACACACACACACACACACACACACACACACACACACACACACACACACACACACACACACACACACACACACACACACACACAGGGAGGAGGAGGAGAGAAAGGTCATGTCTCTCTAGTTAATTAGTGTATGTAGCCCTCGGGACTGGAGGAGCTTTCCTTTCCTCTTCTTTCAAGTCTCCCTTTATCTCCCTCCCTCCCTCACTCCCCCGTTTCCCTGCAGAGTGTGAAGGTCGGCAAACCTCTCCCAACGTTTCCTTTGCATGTGTTTATGTACTACATGCACACAAACACACACAAACACTATATCTTTTTTATTCTAAAGCCAGAATCAATGTGTTGTGTCTGTGCAGCGGAGCTCCAAGTTAAACGACTTCTTCACTGCTGCTGATGGGGCAAAGTGTGTGTGTGTGTGTGTGTGTGTGTTGTGTGTGTGTGTGTGTGTGTGTGTGTGTGTGTGTGTGTGTGTGTGTGTGTGTGTGTGTGTGTTTGGCTGGAGGGATCAGCCATAATCAAGTGGGAATCCATCTGATAAAAAAAGACTTTGAGTCAGTAAACTCCCCCGAGGGGACCCACACAGCACTCTGTATGGGTGTGTTTTTTCTTGTGTCTTTAAGCTATTTATTTACTTCCAGATGGTTTTGATATATTTGCGAACACACCAGAAGTAGCTGAACTTTAGTACTACACCACGGTTCATAAGTATCATCCATCTGAAAACACTTGCAAAAAAAAAAAACCCTCTTTTTGCAGTAAACGTGTTTCTTTGGCTGTGCAATTATAACCTTAAATGGAGCTTTTAGTCCTGTCTCGCCTCTACAAATAAACAACAGCTTAAAAACTGCCGTCTCAGATGACAGTCATCAAGTTTCCCCCCATTTAGCAGCAGATTACTTACTGTATTCCTCTCAAGAAAACTACAATGAAATTACAGGGGAATAATGGACGTGTGTAAAGCTGCTTTTGGCAAAATAAAAGCCTTTTATAAACTCTGTTAACGCTCCCAGCAATAGCCCTTTAATGAAGCGATAGATAGGCCTTAAAGGGGCTATATTCTGCTCATTTTCAGATGTATATTAGTGTCTCCATGCTTTAATGTTCAAACAGCTCTTTATTCCTCTCATACTGCCTGTGCTGCAGCTCCTCTTTTCACCCTCGGCCTGAAACTGGAGCTGCTCTGATTGGTTAGCTCTGTTGTGATTGATCAACCGCTTATAGATGTCCCGCCCGCTTAACCTGTCACGTACCCTTGTGTTGGAGCGCTAGTCAATGGAGGCGTCTGAAAATGCCAGAACAAATTCCAAAGCATCAGTCATATCTACTTCTTCAATCAAAGGTTTCTTTCTCTAACGTGATGAGTTTTATAAAGCTACTTACAGAGAAGATCCCATCGTGCGGTGAGGACTCTCCTGGGACGTTTAAGACTCACAAGGGCTTCTGAGAGATGGGTTTATGGGAAGTAGGATTAACTTGGAGGCAGATTTATGGATACAACATAGTATTTTACCCTCAGGGGGGATCTTTTTGGAGGACCACTTAAACTGGAATCAGCTGCAAATCGACGGGAGAGGTTAAGAGGAACGACGGGTATGTTAGCAGCAGCAGAGGGACGGCTTTTCCCTCGTTTCCCCTGATGTTATCTCACACTATCAAAGTCCTTGGCTGCCATTCACAATTGACCACTTCACTTCTGTTGCTATGTAACGAGACCTTTTTCACATATGAATGAAGTTCAATTTATCCTGCGTGGGCGGTCTTTCCTTTCTATATGTGTACTTTAATCATGTTGTACAGCACTTAAGATAAAGGTTAGGACCGGTTCATTGTTGTGTGTAAGGCATGCTCCTTTAGGTGTTTATGGAACAAGAATGCAGGCGTGGCTTCAGCCGTAGAAATAGGTACAAAAGTCAAAGTTTTGCAGAAATATCTGAGGAGCACAGCCTGGTACACAACTGTAATTAAGAGCTGTTTAGTCGTGCTATATACTTTATTATAAATAGCTTTATCAAGACACAATGTGAGGCAAAGACAAAGCAAATACAGTGATGCAGGGATTGCAGGATTGGGTTGGCAAGATGCTTTGCTCAGCAGGATAATCTCCACACATAAACTCCGCTCTTATAATAGTTAATGCAGAGGAACTGCATGGCGGTCACATGACTTCACGTCACCACCGCTAAGCT
Source organism: Eleginops maclovinus (assembly GCF_036324505.1). Classification (NCBI taxonomy): domain Eukaryota; kingdom Metazoa; phylum Chordata; class Actinopteri; order Perciformes; family Eleginopidae; genus Eleginops; species Eleginops maclovinus. The sequence continues at coordinate 3,208,673 of NC_086362.1, forward strand.
AAAGGCGGCTAATGTCCGGCACGATGACATCTAGTTGTCTCATTTACTCATTGTTACTCACCTTCAAAGCTTCAAACATTCCCAAACTTGAACATCTTTTAACCACAGACCTTATTTCAGATGACAAGTCAAAAACAGATTAAAAATTCCATTGACATGAAGTATCCCTTCTGTGCCTCACTCAGCTTCTCTAGACTGTTGATTCATCGTGACGGCTGCAGTGTGACGCTCTCCATGGTGCTGATATTGCTGCAGGAATGGGTCTTTACAGATACACACACTTTTTGGAGAAGTGGTAACTTGTTTGGCCAGAAATACCTTAAAACGCTGGTAGAAGTCGAACATCTTTGGGTGTTGTGACAGTCCCTGAGACGCTGCCCGTGGTGCTGACATGCCATCCATGGTGGTAATATTCCTAACACGACAGGTCCGTCACCTCACTGTAATCCACCTGCTGCTGACACACAGTTTGTGACAGCTGTGTAAAGGTTACTGACAAGTTTCTCTGCAATGCACAAAGCCCAGAAGAAGGAAATAATAATAATGATGTACTTTAATCTTTCTGTTTCTATTTTTGTCGAATGCTAAATTTGGAGAGATGATGTGTAGCACCCGGAGCGAGTTTGGGAAGTACTTTTTCGTCCCTACAGAAGCATGTACACGATATGTTTTCCGATCTCTTCTGCTAAGGCGCTGTCCGTGGTGCTGAAACAGGGGGGATTCTCTGCAGTGCTATCACATCTTTCATTGCTAATCAACCATTTTTTTTTAGGTTTCTGCCTGAATTCCCATGGCTGAATGTCAAAGTAAAGATAACGGAGCGGGCAAATATTTGCCGTTTTTCCAGTGAAGACCATCCATCTTCACCTTAATATGGCTTCACCCGGACTGCACTCATTCATTCCAGCGACGGGGGAACATTACTCATTCCTGACAACGCTGCACACCGTGTTGCATGCTCTGATTTTAAAGCATTTCTTCCCCTAATGAAGTGTTTCGCTTAAATCGGGGCAATCAAGTGTTCATTAGCAGCTCCCGTAGACACAACAATCACTCCGCGCAGGCTTCTGATTGCCAGAAATGCGACGGGGATGGGCTTTTTTAAATTTGGGGACACACATTTAACGACACAAAAACCAAAATTTGCTCTTCTCAAACCCCTCTACATCTAATCTGCGAGAAACACATGCGTCGTGATATATTTGAGAGGATTTGAGGGATATTTCTGTGTGTTTTAGCTCAATTTCAGGACTAAATGGTCACCAGATTTGTGATTTGATAAGAGAAGGACTTGTCTTTTGATTGAAACACCAGCATCAGGACAAATACTACTACAAGATGTTGGGATAAAAGCACGTGTCACTATTAAAGGCATCCCATAAAGACGCCTCGAGTGCCGCTCACACCTTCATCTTGATATATAGTAAACTCTGTGCACACACACAGCGTAATTGCTCGCCTCCGGGCTGTCTATCAAACTCCCCCCGGCTCCGTAATGACATGCTAATAAGTCGCTAACAACGGTGAAAAAAGCCTGACAAGCTGTGCAATTAAAATGACCGTAGATCCCTCCCCTCCTCTCCGCTCCTGCTCCTCTTCGGGTCGGGTGTTCTGTCAGCCTCACTTGGCTTCGAGTCGCTTTTTTTAAATATCAGAGGCTGGCAAAGAAAGTGTCCGTTAGGAAGTAGACATTTGTTTTGTGTAGTGTTTGAGAGTGGAGGGCTGCGGAGTCTCTCAATGACTTCCCACACACACACTGTAGGCCCACACACACCGCCCTCCCACTCCTTCCTCGTTTTTTTGGCGATAATGCAAGAGGACACGGTGTAAAATATTCAAATCATGCAGAGTGGGAGCGATGGAGGACAGCAGGAGAGGGACAGACGGTCCTGCTGGAGTGGCATGAAGGGGTTTAGCATTTTTACCGTTTCATCCGCATGAATTATTGAACGCATCGCGGCTAATGACCGGCGAATCGATGGAGAACATCCGCTCCACGCCCTCGTTAGGGGCAGACATGAAGCCCTCGTGGTGTAGCTCGGACTCAGGGACTTATTTTGTGTTCACAGACAAAAACAAGCCAAGGCCGAGGCAGCACGAAGACAACTTGTTGAACAAAATCCAATGTCTGTATAAGGCAACAACTCCCCTCTCTCTGTGTGTCCTTCAAAGGAAGACACACTGCAGCTCACTTTGTCTCCTCTCTCACGACTAAAACTCAAATCTTAAAGGTTTTCTTCTTGTTTGTTGAGCTTTGGCTTCACATCACTCGGAGAGAGAAGCTGTCAGACAGAGATACACTCCACTCTCAATCAACGTTGTAAAGGGCAGCAGCGGCACGAATGACATCATGAGCGTTCACAGCGTAATCCTGATTTGTTTTTGTGCTAAACTTCGGTCCAAGCGGATATATATTGTCTATCTATGACACATTTATTTGGCTCCCTCACTGTGATTTGTCTTAACCATTTGGAGGATCTTTATATCCCAAATGCTCTATGCTGCTGTGAGTATAAATCTACAGCAGGATCCTCATCAACTCTCCTGTATATGTCACCGTTTCTTCGCTAAACTCACACAGGAAAGGGGTCTTAAATACAAAAGAACAGTTCCAAAATCTACTTTTTAATGCATGGATGGATGGGTCAAACAAATACGAGACTCACACCCACACTGCTGACTTATTCTAACTTGCATAGGGACACTTCAGCAGTTTCATTTTCTCTTGTTTGAAGTTATTGTTCGTCTGATATTCTATAAACTACTGACATTTGTTCTCCGTGTTGAAATTCAACAATCACTGGACCAGCTGCCATACACGTAGATATACAGATTTAAGAAGAATTTGGAGTGCTCTCTTGATTTTATCCGGAGCTGTATGTCACATATTCTAAATAAATCCTAAACTATCCATTAGGTTATGCAACAAACTCTACTAAACTGTGCTTTTGTTTCAGTACAAATCTTTAGCCTTGTACTTAAAACTGGAATTGCAATCGCTGAGATGGGTTTTGCTGCCTAAGGTAACCAGAAATGCAGTTTTCTTCAAAGGGAAGGGTTGTAACTTATGGTACATATGTTAAATACTAAACATACTAAGCTTACATAGCTAGGTTATGTTACGCTACAAACAGAGGCTACTTATCTGAAGCCAAGCCAGGATAAATAACTGTGACTGTAATCCAAGAGAAAATCCCTTAAAACCTAACAAATTAGGTATTCTATTTCTATTTAAATGTACTTTTTAAGAGGCAGGATGGAAGGAATGTGTGAAATATAAGAAAGCACGTCTCCAACGGTACGTCAGGGGAACATTTCTCACTCTTTTTTTAGCAGCAGTATAAAACAGCAAGGTCACAAAGTTATTCATCTCGTCTCCTCCTACTCTCATCTCGTCTCATCCACCCCCCCCCCCCCCCCATGATGTGACCGGTGACGGAACACAATACAACTTCACACGTCACTGCAGACGTCGAGTGCCTCCTAAAGGTGTGTGTGTGTGTGTGTGTGTGTGTGTGTGTGTGTGTGTGTGTGTGTGTGTGTGTGTGTGTGTGTGTGTGTGTGTGTGTGTGTGTGTGTGTGTGTGTGTGTGTGTGTGTGTGTGTGTGTGTGTGTGTGTGTGTGTGTGTGTGTGTGTGTGTACACTTCAGTATTAAGGAGGTGGATTAAAGGTGAAGGCTCCGGTAATGTCACGGCGGCACTACAGAGACGTGCCTCTCTTTTTATGTCCGCCGCTGCCCTTTAGATTCAACGAGACCTTGGGGGGGGGGGGGGGTTTGGGTTCAAGCTCAATGTAATTAAATAAAAGACAGTCTGCCTCATCACACTCGGGACATGCATGTGGAGCTATTCAAGCGAAGCCCAAGGACGAGAGACAGTAGAGACAGGGAGAGGAGTGAGAACGTTTTCACAGCTCACTTAAATCACGGTCCGATACTTAAGGGGAAAAATAACACACTTAGTGATGGAAAGAGACTGAACACATTGTAAAGTTAACGCTGTGAGAGGGCGATACTTTAGACACGGGAGAAGATGAAGAAGACCGACTTTAAGTATGTCAATAATGACGTGTAAAGGTAGATAAAGTGCAGGAAAGGAGGACCCTCTTTGACAGACTCCACATTTGGGGGATTGACACGTGTCTGAGTGTTCGATCTATGTCCATCTACACACGTTTGAAATGGAGATATTTTGGGCAACAAAACACTGAAGTGGTCTCTTAATTTTTTCCGGAGCTGTATTAATGGGAGCAGAGGAAGGTCAGGAAGGCAGCTGCCGTACGACAGGAGGAAGAGTTAATGGACGCCTCTGAAACTCCTCATGAATGCTTTATGACTTTTTATGTGGACATCATGTTGGACGTCACCCCCCCCGTCTAATCCTCTATGGAGGGTCACCTCTGTCGTGTGTGTGTGTGTGTGTGTGTGTGTGTGTGTGTGTGTGTGTGTGTGTGTGTGTGTGTGTGTGTGTGTGTGTGTGTGTGTGTGTGTGTGTGTGTGTGTGTGTGTGTGTGTGTGTGTGTGTGTGTGTGTGTGTGTGTGTGTGAATCACGATGCATATTCTGTTTGATTTGGTCACATAGCCTTTTCTCGGTTTCACAGATAATGCCTTTTCTCTTTTTTATTTCAAAGTTTACTCGGTTATGAACTCGCGGTCCTCCGGTCGAATATGTTTGTTTTTTGCGGCTTTTAGAAAATAGAACACAGGATCTTTTATGGTGGAGACAAACAACTTAAAATGCATGCAGTAGTTCTTCCCCTCAGGACAGAGACTTATTGTTTTGCATTGTTTTTGTTCCTGTGTTGGGTTTTTAAAATAAATACACCATGAATAAAATAAGCGCTAATGGAGATGAAAAAGCTGTTCAATCATCACTTTAAACACACAGTAAATCCAAATTATTCTTGGCCTTTTTAGTAGAGAATATTGGCTATTAGAGCAGCTGTTTCAGTATCAGGACAGTACATCCCTTGCAAAAAAACGGATATAAAATCAACACTCTCACCCCCTCTGTAACATTCACCAGGAATGTCCTAACCTCACCAAATTCACTCTGGTGTAAGTTTTTCATCTTTAGTTTAAGCAGACAAAAGCATTTTACTCTGGGTCTTTTTGTAACAAATCTAGAGGTGAGGCTTCTAAATTTGGAAGATCTGGTGTTATAGCTGTCAGATTTGCCCCCCCCCCCCCCCTCTAACTTTGATCAGGATGGTCCAAATCTCTCAAAAATCTGACTGGGTTTAGATAAACCACTGTAGTTTAAGCACTCAAAAGCATTTTTTGGACCTTTTCCCGCTCCCGTTCCCTCACCAACCCTCTGAGTAAAACCTGAAGCATGAAGAGGAAGAGGAAGCAAACAAAAGCCTCTAACTCTGCGGGTTCATCGTGTGAGAAATGGATGAGAGGCTTTGAAATCTTGCCACTGTGGTGACATCCCATGAGATCAAAACACTCTGCAGAAGCAAACTTCATCTTGGTGCTTTCTTCATCTTCATCAAGCTTGGTCTGGACGCAGTTCATCTTTGTGTGTATTCAGTTTGTTAGCTGTCCTTTTCTTAGTTTGTTGTGTGCAAATCCTCTTCTTTACTTGAGCTGTCGTCTCTCTGAGTGTATACTGTATTTTGTAAGCATTTAAGCCCTCCGCCAAACAGCTTAATAACGACCTTCAGGAGGACCCTTCAGCGATATCGTTCACCTTTTCTTGGCGCCTAATTAGTGGGAGTGGATCGTCAAGGGGCAATCGGAAGGGTCTTCATGGTCAAAGACCTGCAGCGATCCAATTTAAGTGGAGGAGTGGTGGATACACAGGGGGATGGGGATGAAAACAAGGAGAAGGAGGGATGGAGGTAGAGATTAAATGCAACCTGACAAAAGTTGGGTCTGAAGTTCAGCTTGTATGGCTAGCTTCAAGACGAGAAGAGGAGGGAGATGTATAAACCTGCTCTCTTCTTTTTAACTCCACACCCCCAGATTTATTTTACAGTCTTCAACCCTAACCCTAAAGTCACTTTATCATCCGACTTTACAACGAGTTCTGTACTCCCCAAGAACACGAACGTCGATGTGTAATGATATTTGAGAGCTCCCTTTTGAAGGAGGACAGAAATGCATGCTCCAAATGTCATGGCAATCCCTCAAACAGCTGTTGAGGTAAAACAACAAGTGTAGAGCTCATGATGGTGAGAGAGGAGAAGTCAGTAGGATTCTTTGTCTGAGAATCTGTGAAATTGTGAACCAAGGCAGATGTTTACATACTGAGTAGACAGTAAGACCTGGACGTCATCAGGGCGAGATACTTCATCAGGAAACCATGAACTCCTCCCAACTAGTACTCCTCAAGTACAGAGACTGTGATGCGTAAAGGTATCTGATAGTTGAAAGTCATTGCAAAACAGCTTGAGGGAGGACAGGAAAATGTGAGCCAAATGTCACGTTGATTGGTCATCGGGGAGCCGGGAGTTTCTGTATCAGATTTTATAGCAATCTGTCCAAAGCACGTCTTCAAACGAGTCGTCCTTTGGGCACCAACCAGTGGACCAACCAGTCCAACCAGTCAAACAGAAACTTCATTGATATTTAAAGAGCCATACTGCTAGCGTAGTTTCAAAGAGAATTCAGGAACAAATGAGGGTGAGAAAGTAGAGTTTGAGAGGTGTGAGATGGCGAGTGAAATGGAGCCAAAAGGCATTCAAAGAAAAGGTGGACATTAAGACAAAGGGCATAAAGACAGGACTCTGATATAAAAAGGACAATTCAAAGGTTTGAATGACTAAAAGTAAAGATAAATAGAATCCCTGAAACCTGACGGAATAATGGAGAAGTTTATGGCAGCCTAAAAGCACTGAGGGCAATAAGAGGAGGAGCTATCACCATTTCCTCCCCAACTATTACCATCAACATCCATCAGCAGAGACCTGACCTCGACACCTATGTGTTGGCTATAAAGTAACAGTGTGTGTCGAGGCCAATGTAAATCAATCTCAGCCCCTCCTCATGTACAGGAAGTCCTTGTAAAACATCGTCCATCCTTCGACATTTGACATTAAAAGCCTCTGTGATTTACTGTAGACGACGTGACGCTGGATATCACGACACCTTAACCATTAAAAGGTCAGTGTCCTTTCTCTATGAAAAAGAAATGGCGTGTTTTGTTGGAGATAAAACCTTCAATTGAGTTGTGTTTGTGGCCATGGATGAACAGTGAACATCATCAAAAACAAATGAGAGGGTTACACAATAACCGGTGTGTTTTTAGACTGCATTCATCTAATTGTCTCCTTGTTTTGGTACCTCCAGGCCACCGTACATTTCTGCTTCTGCCTGTAATAAATTGCCATTCTTCCTGACATGCTTTCTGGCTGTTTTATCCTTCTTCTTTTGCTGATCTGTTCCTGCGAAGACAGACAGTGATGGTTCATATGTCTACCTTTTATAAACTAAAATATGACATAGTATGAGGCACTAATGGCACAAAATTAAGCCCCGCCCACTTCCCGGTGAAAACCCTGCATTAGAGCGAAGCGGAAAATATTAGTGTCTTCATGTCTTGAAGTCGTATATCGCACCTCACACAACAAATACATCCAGTAGAGGTTTCTTTACTTCCTCTCCAGAAAAAAAGGAGAGTAAAAGAAAGGATCAGGAATCTCAGTTTCAGTGTCAGCCTGCTGCCTGCCACTCTTCCCCCGGCAGACCCACCGGGGTCATCCATCCTCTATTTATTCTCCGTAAGCTGTCTCTGCCGTCTGACCGGACATCTGACCCCATTTTCATATTTCTGGACTCATTATACCCTTTCTGACCAACAGAGATATTGTTTTCTGGCATCACTTCAATATTTTACGGGAGAAATCTGCACAGATCCCTCCTACACAGATGATGTAGTTGTGTTTCTATCCCTCTTGCATGAAACTGTGCTGCACATTCTGCACAAAATAAACCCGTCAGTTCAAAACCTTGACCTTCTCTTGCAGGATTTAGGACTTTAATACTTCATAACCTCCAACATTTGAGAGAATTTTAGGCTTTTTACCCTCCAGACAGCTCTTGTTCTGTCTTCTAAATAAAGCAAAAACAAGGCAGGTGGAGGGCAATGGATGAAAGTGGTGGAGGTGGAAGGGAAAGAGGGTAGTGGGGGGTCGGATATATATATATAAATATCTAGAGCAAGATGTGTCACCCCCCCTCCAGTGTGTGCTTTTCTTCTTCTCCTCCACTTCAATTGTACTGGGAGGCATGGGGAGAGGAGGGTGGATGGAGGAGTGTGTCGCCACCCACTCAAGGGCAAAGATCACCTTGACAGCTTTCCTCGCAGAAAGACGAGTCATGTCTTCTTCTTCTTCTTCTTCTTCTTCTGCTTCTGCTTCTTCTGCTTCTTCTTCTTGTTCTTCTTCCTCTTATTCTTCTTCTTCTCCTTCTCCTTCTCCTCTCTGTGTACTCCTCTTCCTCGTTTACATTTTCATTTCCTGTCAATGTATTTCTTCTTTCTCAGATCCTCATTCAACAGTCCAATTCATTTAGAAGAAAATAAAGGAAAAATGCACACACACACACACACACACACACACACACACACACACACACACACACACACACACACACACACACACACACACACACACACACACACACACACACACACACACACACACACACACACACACACACACACACAGTTGTAATCCATCTTAATACCTCAGGGTGTGAGAGGAAGGATAGAGGAGGATAACTGATCGTCTTATAACTCGACATAATCACAGCAACTAGGGATGATGTTCTGACTGTGTTACTTACAGACTGTGTGTGTGTGTGTGTGTGTGTGTGTGTGTGTGTGTGTGTGTGTGTGTGTGTGTGTGTGTGTGTGTGTGTGTGTGTGTGTGTGTGTGTGTGTGTGTGTGTGTATCTCATAATCGATACGTGCTTACAGTAAAATTGGCATTGTAAAGCCTTTAACATTTAGCTTTGCATGATTAACACACACACACACACACACACACACACACACACACACACACACACACACACACACACACACATACACTCTCGATATGTGATTGTCTCCAGCAGTAATGTAGGTTTTCGCTTAATTTCCACCCATGCAACTTTTCAAATATGCCACAAATTAGGTGGTTTTTTTTGTGGTTTTGACCATCTCCTATATGTTACTCATTGACTTCTCTCATTGGGTAAGCTTGTAGACTTCTTTTTCATGTTTTACCTCAAATAAAAGCAGTTTCCAGATTCAAAATGGCTCGTTTAAAAGTCTGTTTTTGTCCCTGGTACAGCCCCGTACATCATGACCACAACAATCAGTGTGTACGTGCTTAAACCAGTGTGACATTCCCATCTGCGTCAAGTCTTTACGTAATGTGTGATTACCATAAAGACCTATTAAACCCCAACAGATGCAGGAACCGCCGTCCCATAATAGCCATAGTTCTAACCCAGTATTGAAATAGTGATGGATGTTAGAAAATCCATCTTTAGTTTCAGATAATTAGATTTTTTAAAACCATTTTACAGTCTGTTGTCCGAGCTCACCCGCTGTGTAATTGAATTCTGTCTGGTTTGCATATATTTCAAGCAGAAATATTCAATATTTAATGTTGATTGGACAGTTTGAGTTGCCTGTGAGCTTTAACCACAGCGTATTTGAGTGGATCAGCTATGAGCTTGAACAAATACAAAGAGACTTTAAAACTTTATGTCGAGAGTTGTTTAAATTCCGTCCTGTTAGCTACCAGTGATGGGGGACATAATTAGACATTGTTCAGTCTTTCTAAGAGAGTTTTCTAGCCTGTGTTTGGTGCCTCAGCAACCCAACGAGGACACATGGGAAAGAAATGCAGCCGTGCTTCCATCATCCACAAAATGATAGTCCTGATTCAAAGAACTGCCATTTTCATGTGGTAACGAGCAGAAAAGTAGAGCCGTTTCTTCAATATAACCTGCAGAGAAGTTGCATGCTGCTTGAAAGAAGTGAAGAGAAGAAGAATAAGGAGGGAAAGAAAGAGGGTTAGGGGATTTTCAGGAGTGAATGAAAGGCTCAGGAATTAATACCACCTCTGACACCTTAAGAAATAAAGTATAAGCCAGAGAAGAAGGGGATTGGAAGGGGGGGGGGGGGTCACACACAGGGAGGCACATATAGTCGGCAAGAAATCTGAAGAAACGGAAGAGGGAGCGATAGGTAAGAAAAGGTAGAAGGAATTTGTAAAAGGCCAAAAACAAGCGTTCGACCAATCAGATCGCTCCAAGACAACTCATTGGACTTGAGGGGGGAACACACACACACACAGATTACGTATGGATGTACTATATGTAAGCCACAACTGGCTGGACACCATCTGTATTTACATTACAGGGATGGAAAGCTGTGCTTCATGGGAATTATGGGCACAGCTGGAAGGCGTGTTCGACCAATCACGTCGCTCGGACAAACCGTGTTATGTTTAGCTCAGTTCGGAAAAACATCAGATGATGTGTGGCAACGTCTGGAGGCGATACAGTGGAGAACGAAATATAGGTCCACACATCTACACTCTTCCCCAGGGGATCAAAGCAGATCAAACGTCTCGCCCTCACACGGTTAGAGCCGGTTCCTCCAGATGTTCCTCCGTTCAAACGTAAAGTCGAGTCAGTGGGCTCCACTTTCTGATTGGTTGCCCTTCTCAAAAGTCTATATGCAGTTATAAATGTTATTTATGCATCAATTAAGCGAGTTGTTCTACATCTAATGAGCAATCAGTCAACTGCAATTATAGATATTTATAAATGATTGAAGAAGTCTTTCGCTTTTTCAGCCCGATGTCTTGCAGCCATTTTTCCCCGTGAGTTTTGCGGTAGATCGGACTGAATTTAAATCCAGTACTTTTCCCTGGTGTGTTATATTCCAATTGTCAAACACCATCGTTTTGACAGGAATAAGAATGACTTCTAATAGGGTTATTATCTGGATTTCCCTCTTCTTCCTCACTTCTTTTGTCGTTCACTACGGTGTGAAATCAGCTCTGTTTCTATCATCGTTCATTTCCCAGAGTGTTAGTCATAATATACCACCCGGGAGGAAAACACTTCCTTTATTACTCCCACAATGCACAACCAGATTATCGTGATTGCTTTGGTTGAACATCGTCCGGTTGTTCTTTTCTCTGCAATGAAAAGTCACCCTGTATTAAATCACAACTTTAGGATTTACGGCACCGAGCACCCACACACACACACGCCTCCAGGGCCTTTTCAAGAAGCTCATTGGTTAACGTAGTGGAACAAGCTGTGAATCTAATCAGTCAGTATTCCAATATTGCCTCCATTTTTAGCTTTATTCTGGGCTTCACCAACTTCCTTTGACAAAAAATCTGGGTTTTAAGCGGCTAAATGCTTCGTTGTGTCCTCAAGCAAGTTGTTTATTTGCTAGTTGTGCAACATTCAGCTTGCTGGATGCATGGCTGATGAGTTCACTGAGGCTGAACCGAAACATTAAAGAGGGTAGCTCAATAAAACCATTTTTGTTCGTGCTCGTGTTCAAAAATGTGGGGGTTAGGGTTAGGGTCACAGTCATTTTGTTATTGGCTGCCATGTAAGGGAACGTGCAAGCCAATCAGAGCAGACTGAGCTTTGTAGGAAAGTATGACTCTGACAATTAGTATAATATCTCCCCTTTAAACATGCAATTCTAAAAGCAAAACAATGAACTGAAAGACGCTAAAATGTTCCGAATATTTAGGGGAAACTGCCAGGATTGAGGAGAACTCTTCTCTTGTTTTTTCTCCTTTGAATGAAATATTAAACAATGCATTTTGATATGTTGAGTCTCATGTTTCTGAGGACACAATACAGTAGTAAAGTAATACGTAACGGCTCTGTAAGGAAGGATGGTTGTTGTAAAACCGTGAATACCGACGTCTCTAGCAACCTGTTACCCGAATAATATACAAAAGCCGGACCCAAGTTTTGTGCTTCAGCATCAATTCGCTCCTGAAGAGAAGTTCTGACCTTTCGTTCCTTCAGGAGTCTGCATTTAAGAGGTGTTTTTGTCGAGGTGAACATAAATCAAGGAGAAAAAACCCATTTCTGAAAGCTGTTTGCAGAGAGTAAAAGTTCTCTCTGTGTTTCACGGAGCGCACTCTCGATTGTTGTTGTGCTTATGGAGCTGCTGTCGACACATCAGCTTAATAGAATTTTGACAGAAGCACCGAGCGGAATACAAACACACACACACACACACTATTACAAATACACACATCCCCCAAAGAAAGTTGACGGAGCAGAAAGTGTTTTGTGCACATTTGATTGACTTGGGACTCCCTTTGCTTTCTCCAGTGTCATAACTTTTAATCAGAGCAGAAATAAAAGTCTGGAGACGCAGAAACTCCGAGATAAACAGACACAGTCAAAGTGAGCACTGAAGAACACGTTCAAAAATAATGAAAACAGTACATCTGCCCTGCGTGATTTGTGGAACATACCGTCCTTTTTCCAATTCTGCTGGGGCTTCAGTTCTACAACCATTGATTAGACTGTACTGAATAAATCCGGTTTGTTTTGGGAGCAAACACGGAAAGGACCAAGTCATCTTCAGCTAGGTAATGATAATGGTAAATAGCGACAAATCCAAACTTCACGATTTAACAAGCCAGCATCATTTACAAACTGTTGGCTTCCATACGAGGCAACACCTGCCCCTTAATTGTATACGCAATTAACATTTGCAAGCAATTAAGGGTTCATAATCTTCCCTCAGTGCTCGGATATGTTCTTGGACATGAAGCCTACCTTCTGTTTTTGGATGACCACTCGAAGGAAAATATAAATCAGGTCTCTTAAAGTATTGACGAGCAAACTCCACATGGTCGATTCAATTTTATCCCATCTACATGCTTTTGCCAACTCCAGTTGAGCCACTGATTTGGTTTTACCAACAGAAACAACAGGACAATCAATACCACTTCTTCCCTTCATAATAATAATAATAATCCAATTTGCGCTTTTTCTAAAAACTCAAAGACACTGAGCAACAATTCACAAAAACATCTGATCCACAAACTCAAAAGAAATGGGGTCTGTGAAATATATTGGAAAGACTAGGAAGGAAGTCCCTATGGTGCAACCTATAGGTTCATGTCCCACAGTGGATAAAGTATATGAATGTAGGATATACTTTAGATGAAATACCCCTTTGAACAGAGGTGCAATTTGAAGGCTGAGAAAAGCTTTTGGTTAAAGTCAGATTGTGTTTTAATAAATAAACCAACGTTATTGTTGTTGTACACGATGAAAGGGAACCCTCATTACTGCAGGATTCATTTCTTTCATAGTACAAACACACGGTAAGCTCTGCGGCTAATTGTAAAATGACTTCCGCCACGATTGGACAAACATCTCTGGGCATTTAAATATGCAAATCATAACAATAAATCAAATTAAAAAAGCTCAGTCCAAACACGACACTTACACTCCGGGCGGTGTTTGTCTATGAATAAATGATTGGACAAATGGAGATGGAAGAGCTCGTACATAAATGATGATGGTGGCTCTGAGCGGGTTTTAAAAACATGGCTGAAACTCCTTCTGAAAGGCTGTCCGTCCACCTGCTGCTGCATGCATATCGACTTCATTTCCTCCCTATATTCAAAGCCTTTAAGCGATGTGAAATGAATGTTGTGATTCCTGATTAATGAAGTGATCGCAAAGTCCGTTTCGATTCCACCTCATGGAACAGATTTCCTTTTCTGATTTGACATTTCTAAAGTTCAGTTATGATCCGTGTGGTGTCTCTTCCTATTTGCGGCCTTATTTGGCAGGAAGGTGCCTTTAAGATTCCTCTTTCTCGTACACTTCATACCTTCTTCCCTTTGTGTTTCCTGTGTATATAACCCATAGTACATTCCTGTTTGCTAATACGTCTTTCCTTACCAGATGCAGCGCTGATGGGGATGAAAAATCCTCCATTTCCATTTCTTATCGAGTGATATTTTCCCATTTCTCCACCTTATTCACTTCACTTCTCCCTCCCGTACTCCCTGTGGGGTGAGGAATACAAATGTGTGCAGTGGGAGTGCAGCTATATGAACTTAAAGGCACTTATTAAACATCAATATGTCTTTGTCGAGTGAACTGGGAGACCAGTAGAGGCAATTTGTAGCCTGTTACTGCAGTGGCAATGGAAATGTGTTATAAGCTTTATTTCTAAACATCCATCCATCTTCCCATCCCTCCCTCCCTCCCTCCCTCCCTCCCTCCCTCCCTCCCTCCCTCCCTCCCTCATCCATCTATCATCCATCCATCCATCCATCCATCCATCTTCCCATCCCTCCCTCCCTCCCTCATCCATCTATCATCCATCTATCATCCATCCATCCATCTTCCCATCCCTCCCTCCCTCCCTCCCTCCCTCCCTCCCTCCCTCCCTCCCTCCCTCCCTCCCTCCCTCCCTCCCTCATCCATCTATCATCCATCCATCCATCCATCCATCCATCCATCCATCTATCTTCCCATCCCTCCCTCCCTCCCTCATCCATCTATCATCCATCCATCCATCTATCATCCATCCATCCATCCATCCATCTATCTTCCCATCCCTCCCTCCCTCCCTCATACATCTATCATCCATCCATCCATCCATCTATCATCCATCCATCCATCCATCCATCCATCTTCCATCCCTCCCTCCCTCCCTCCCTCCTCCCTCCCTCCCTCCCTCATCCATCTATCATCCATCCATCCATCCATCCATCTATCTTCCCATCCCTCCCTCCCTCCCTCATCCATCTATCATCCATCCATCCATCTATCATCCATCCATCCATCCATCCATCTATCTTCCCATCCCTCCCTCCCTCCCTCATACATCTATCATCCATCCATCCATCCATCCATCCATCTATCATCCATCCATCCATCCATCCATCCATCTTCCCATCCTCCCTCCCTCCCTCATCCATCTATCATCCATCCATCCATCTTCCCATCCCTCCCTCCCTCCCTCCCTTCCTCCCTCCCTCATCCATCTATCATCCATCCATCCATCTTCCCATCCCTCCCTCCTCCCTCATCCATCTATCATCCATCTATCATCCATCCATCCATCCATCCATCTATCTTCCCATCCCTTCCTCCCTCCCTCATCCATCTATCATCCATCCATCCATCTATCATCCATCCATCCATCCATCCATCTATCTTCCCATCCCTCCCTCCCTCCCTCATACATCTATCATCCATCCATCCATCCATCCATCTATCATCCATCCATCCATCCATCTTCCCATCCCTCCCTCCCTCCCTCATCCATCTATCATCCATCCATCCATCTTCCCATCCCTCCCTCCCTCCCTCATCCATCTATCATCCATCCATCCATCCATCCATCTTCCCATCCCTCCCTCCCTCCCTCCCTCCTTCATCCATCTATCATCCATCCATCCATCTTCCCATCCCTCCCTCCCTCCCTCATCCATCTATCATCCATCTATCATCCATCCATCCATCCATCTATCTTCCCATCCCTCCCTCCCTCCCTCATCCATCTATCATCCATCCATCCATCTATCATCCATCCATCCATCCATCCATCTATCTTCCCATCCCTCCCTCCCTCCCTCATACATCTATCATCCATCCATCCATCCATCCATCCATCTATCATCCATCCATCCATCCATCCATCTTCCCATCCCTCCCTCCCTCCCTCATCCATCTATCATCCATCCATCCATCCATCCATCTTCCCATCCCTCCCTCCCTCCCTCATCCATCTATCATCCATCCATCCATCTTCCCATCCCTCCCTCCCTCCCTCATCCATCTATCATCCATCCATCCATCTTCCCATCCCTCTCTCCCTCCCTCCCTCCCTCCCTCATCCATCTATCATCCATCTATCATCCATCCATCCATCCATCCGTCCGTCCGTCTGTCCATTCATCCCTCCCTCCCTCCCTCCATCTATCCATTCATCCCTCCCTCCCTCCCTCCCTCCATCCATCTTCCCATCCCTCCCATCCCTCCATCCATCTTCCTATTCCTCCCATCCCTCCCTCCCTCCCATCCCTCCCTCCCCTATAGTTGACATCATGTATCCTGATCTTTACAAGCCAATAAAATTGGACGACTTCCATTTTCTTTGTGCACCTAATAAACTTCTTGACAAAGCTGGCACAAAAGCGTTCTATCCCTGACCTTGGAATACACCCCCCCCCCCCACAGCTCTGCTATAAAACAGCAAGGCTGGAGGGAAAGTACTAAGGATAAAAAATGGCATTGAAACATGGGTCGAAAGACTTGGAAAACCTATGGACCTCGAAGGCTGTTTACATGATCAACGATGGACAGTTTGAGTTGATTTCTTGCCGTGACACTCCTTTCATTCCCCTCTATCTAATATATCTCAAGGTTATTTCCCTTATTCTTTTCTCTCCTGTCTCCCCCTTCTTGAATGCGTCCATTTTTCCTCTTTTCTGTCTTCAACGTTCTGCTTTATCTGTCAGTTTTTTCCTCCCTTCCCTCATCGTTTTTTTTAAATTCAACCTTACTTTCTTTCCTTGCTCCCTACCTTCCTACATCCTTCCTTCTTTCTTTCCTTTCCCATGCTTCTGTCCTCCCCTTTTTCCCTTTAACTCTCCCTACTTTATCCACACAATGTGTCCTCTTCTTTATCTCTGCTTCCTCCCTCTTTTACTCTTCTTTACATCGAAGTAGTAAATCCCTGCTCCAGTGATCTATCCTCTCTCTCATCATCTATCATTTCTACCCCTAAGATCTTTGACTTCTTCCCTTTTTCCAGTCTGAGTTTCTCCCTCTCTGCGCGCCCGGAGGCTTGTCTCTCTCTCTGCTCCTCTTTGGCTTTGTGTTTGTCTGAGTGTGCACTGTGTGTAATCTGTAGTCTCTCGACTGATTTCAAAAGCGCTCGGCTCTGCTCTCCATTGTGTCTCAGGGCGTACGCACTGTGATCTGATATCTGTCTGCCCAATTTACACACGCTGTATTTTAATGCCTTGTACCAACACACACACACACACACACACACACACACACACACACACACACACACACACACACACACACACACACACACACACACACACCCAGAGCTGCATGTTTTTCCCTTCGCTTACAGTCCTAAGTCAGTGATAGCTTGGCATCCAAGACCTCCCAATCTTGTTTTTTTCGACTGAAATGACTTGAGAGAGTGGAGCTAAATCTAACCAAGTGCTAAAAAGTACGCTGTTAGGGAACTATCATGATCTTAATGAAATGAAAACACAGGGAAAGGGTTCAAGCTACAAGACTAAAGCATGCAAAACACTGTGTTGTAGCAACCTGTCAATCACGCCCTAAATCATACCCTGCTTTATTGTGTATTTTAATTCAAATAGGACCATCGTATACACAATTAAGACACATACTGTATGAAAGAGACTTTAAACTAAGGATTGAGACCATTAACCCATCAGGAAAACGATTACTGAGGTATTTTAAAAAGACCTTGATACAATCAGACTTCTTTGTGTCGCCCCCTGCTGGATATCTGAGAAAATGCAGGTATTAGCTTAGTGCTTTTTGGAGTTTTCCCTTTCCTGTAGTGTGTTATAGAGGTTTTAGTGCACGTAAATGGTCTCTAAGCGGTTGACCGATCACAACAGAGCCGGCCAGCTAACCAATCAGAGCAGACTGGGCTCTGGTTCCAGGCAGAGGGTGAAAAGAGGAGGTTTTTGAACATTAAAGTGTAGATATGAAGAATATATAGGCATGGGAGTTAGGGCTTGTCACAGACACAATATGATGCGAATGACAGTAAAACTCCCCCGCCCTCTTCCCCCTCTTTAACACACACACACACACACACACACACACACACATACACACACACACACACACACACACACACACACACACACACACACACACACACACACACAGATGGAGGGATTATGGTGCATTACATTAGCTGTGCAGCTTTGTGTTAATGGCCTTTACATCATCCGGCAGAGAGTAAATGTTGAGTCATTGACTCTCTAAACACATCCTTCCTTCTGTTACTCTCTCTCTCACTACACTGTACATCTATTGTCTCTCTCCCTCTCTGGCTCCCTCTCCTCGCTGCTCTGCTCTATTAAACTGTTGCTTGAGTCTTTCTCTAAAAGCTCAGCTAAATTAAATGTGAGCGAGTGCGTTTTCCATCAACTTACCTAATGAGTAAAATGCTCAGGAGGATGTGCCGGGATTATTACCTTAGATACGTTTTGTGTTTTTTTTTGTTGTTCCTTGGGTTTTAATGAATCCATTTGTCTCCGTAAGGCTCATTTGAATCTGTAGCAGGTAGAGCTGAGGGCTGCTCCTGACTGCTAATGAAGATACAGCAATGCTATTATTGAAAACTACACTACAAACAAGAGAAGTGCTTCTTATACACGGATATATTCAAGGTCTTATTGCCGTGCCCTTACTCTATTTCTCTGATTTGGTATTCCTATTGCCTTGTGTTCTCATTGAAATTAAGTCCAATTCACTCTAATGAAAAGCTATGGCACTGTAGCTCCAAAAAGTACCCGCTTTGTTTCTCGTCCTACAATCCCTCCTCTCATTACCTCTGTTAGTTTCATCTCCAGACAGCTTCTTAAATGTACCATTAATAGATGAGATGCTCGGACGATAAATTACCTGAATGATTTCTTGAGTTGAAGCTGAATAAAAGACTGCTGGTTGTAAAAAAACTAAGTCTTTAGAGGCTTTTGGAAATAGGCAAATTGCCCATTAAACCAGAAGAAAATAGACCAATTAAACTGCAATCCACTTTATTTGCACTCATGTAAGGCTAACGAGCCTCTAAGTACATATTCAGTAATGAATCCAAGGAAATAGTCATATTTTAGGATATGGAGGGGAGATTTTCACTAGTACTTCTGACCGTGTGCCATAAGGAGGTCAAAGTTGCACAAAATTAAGAAAAGTGGATGATTATTCCCTAAATACTTTTGCTCCCTCTGGCTTTTTCCATCAAAATCTTCTCCATCAACCCAAGAATTGATCAGATAAAGCACAAGATTTTTTTGTAGTTGATTGGTATTTCAATTTAGGTTTGTCCTTCCCGAATCATTTTCAAAAAGTTAAGGAGGGGATGATTTTGCACACTCAATTAACTCAACTTGAGTTCAATTAATCCCAATTAGTTGTTGGTATGAACCTTTAAATCTGAGCCTGGTTAATACGGAGATATCTGTGGCTGTCCTCTGTCAGAAACACATCATAAGAGCAGCTGATCGTACAAATGCGTAGGCAGGTCATTTGAATTTTAAGCAGTAATTGCGGACGCCTCCACTAACAGGGACCGCTAAATGACAAATATAGACTACAGTTGCACACCAGTCACAAAATAATGTACCAATTAACATATATGAGAAATAGAGTTCAGATTATTCAAAAATAACTTACTCTGGTTTATAATTAACATCTTCTTCCAATGACGTTTGCATTTTCCCCTAATTAGCACCAATTAGTTCCTGGAAACAGTCTTGGAAGTTAACAGTCCGGATTTTAGGGATTTTCACGAACTTTTTACCATATTTCCAGTTTTATATTCCGCACAACACAAGCTCCATTTGTCTCCTTTATATTTCTGTAATTGAGTCAGTGTTTCCTGCTGTGTCCTTGTTTTTCTAGCTGCCACAAACACAGATCATCTATCTAATCTCACTGAGGTGTTTATTCAATCTCCGTGTGCTCGTGTTGGAGATTAATGGCACACTCAAATGTGTTTTTGTTGTTCCCGGGGTGTGTGTGTGTGTGTGTGTGTGTGTGTGTGTGTGTGTGTGTGTGTGTGTGTGTGTGTGTGTGTGTGTGTGTGTGTGTGTGTGTGTGTGTGTGTGTGTGTGTGTGTGTGTGTGTGTGTGTGTGTGTGTGTGTGTGTGTAGGAGCAACTGGTCCCAAGACGCCCTTTTAACCTCAGTTTTGATTCAAATGTTGCACAAAAGAGCGTCAAAAATATCTTCTCCCTCCCCGTTTCTGCAGGCAGATGGACGGTGCTGATCCCTCGATCCCGCGGTGTGGATTGACAAATGAAAGAGGGGTTGATACGGCGGGAGAGAGAGAGAAAGAGGGAGGCGACATCGGGGAGGGTCAGCGCCGCCGGTAATGGAAAACATCTGCAAAGGTCAGGAGCATCGATCGGGAGGAGAGGAGACGTAAGTGACCAGATTTACCAATGCTCTCTTTACAATTCCTGTTTTCTTAGTGCACTTTGTAGAACACACACTTTATAGCGCTCAATATATCTCGCTGGTGGGTAGAAACAAAGTACTGTACTTAAGGTCAATTTTCAGGCGCATGTTATGCTTCTTTAACCCTTAGTTGCACAAGGGACTGGACCCTAAACTCTTCCATAATTGGAGATAATAGTGGGACATTAAAGTTGAAATATAGAAGACATTTGGAAAAGAAATTGGACATTTTTAAAAGTCGACATTTAGAAAAAATCCCAGAAATATGGAAAAAAAGGTCCGATTTTTTTAGGAAAAAGGTGATGATTTTTGAAATTTGTAAAAATGAAATCAAAACTTTGAAAAGAAAATAGAAAGGAAAGAAAATTCTGAGACAAAAAGTGTGAATTTTTTAAAAGAAGATGATTTTAGAGATGATTAGGGCCACATGAAGAAGGAGTTTAGCCTGGCAACCAACCTACGTCAAGATATAGGTCTGGGCACACACAATTGGCAGGGTTCAATCTGAGAGGCAGGATAAACTAGCCTGGCTATACCAGCCTACGTACTTCAGCTCAATTTTAATTTGCCCCTGTTAATGACACTGGGCAAGAACTCATTAGGTGCGATTACTGGAACTCAGAATTCTATCGGTCCTATCAGCGAACAGGGGGAGGGGTTGAGAGCGATTACGTCGAAGTTGGTGCCCGAGTTTGAATTGTAGTCTGTAGTTCAACAATGGCGACGGAGGAAGAGACGCTACTAGCTATCCGCTCGGTTGTTTCAACTCTTGAAGGAATTCTTCCTTTTTTTCAAATAGTTGTTTCGAGTTATGAACTGTCCCCTGAATCCTGAGGTTACATTGACAACATCGACACATGTCGTTGACAGCCATTTTGACAGCCACGCTCGCAGGTAGCGATTTGTTTACTACTGTGAAAGCGGAAGTAGGAATCGTCACGTCAGAGCCTTTGAAAATACGTCATTACCAAACGTTAGTGATTGGTTAAGGGAACTCCAATGATTTTAAACTTCAGACAAGTTTCCAACCATTACAGTAATCCAAATCCAGTGACGCTGATCCAGACTGTATGCCGGAGAGAATCGAAGTCAAACAGGGTTACCAGGTTAGGGATAAACGGTTGTCTATCAAATTCCCTCTGCACGCAATAGGATAGCGCTACAACCAATCAGAGCGAGGAAGAAGGTGAACTAGTCAGAGCAACGGAAAAGAGTCCATGGGCAAGTGTTCCGCGTATGGTGACGATTCGAAAGGCTGCTGTTCACCAGCAGCAGCCATCTTCTTTATTTACATGTAGACAGAGACAGGCAGGGACTACAAGCGGAACGGTCGCAACACTGTCGCATTACGTTAAGCCCGCCCACCGACAATCACACGATGTGATTGGCCAAACCAGAGTTAGGGTTTTTTGCAGCTCGCGAGCTAACGAGGAGTTTCTAGGCTGAACACCGGCTGCTAATTAAATTTGCTACCGCTAGGGCGCGCCTGATTTCTAGGCTAGAAGGAGTTACAAGAATGAGAAAATAGTGGACATCTTTAAAAGTCGATATTTAGTCAGATTTTTTAGGAAAAAAGTGATCATTTTGGAGAAATAGTCAGAAATTCAAAAAAGTCACCTTTACCAGCTGCAAAAATCAAGATTACGCATCAATTACTTAGTTAAAATCCATCGATGCAATATATATATTAATCCAAAAGTGGCCATTCTGCATTATGAGTACTTTAAGTTTTTGTAATTTCACTTAAGTAACATTTAGAATACTGGTAATCGAGTATTTGTACCCTGAGATATTTGAACTTCACTGAAGGACATGATCTGATACAGGGTTTTCTTTATCTTTCTATAACATTTATAGCTGTTGTTGTGCCACTTCTTACAATATTGTAACCGTTCAACCGTGTGGCTGTAAACACTAAATGAACTACAAGTAGGAGGTATGATAATAAATTCTACGAAGTTTAATTAACTAATCAATCCTAACTCTGCGAAAGTCCTGAATAAACGCTGATCCAAATGCTTTGCACCACAGGTTATTATTACAGCTGAATTATAGGACGCAATTAATAATACAAACATCATTAGGCAAACCTAGAAAAGTAATGCAATAAATAATGAAAGTTGTTTCAAAGTTAAGATAATCTCTGGCCCCGATACAAAGTACTATAAATTGGTATTATTCCCAACATTCATAGCTGCTGGTGTGTATGAATATGCAACACAAACCCTTGAATGTTAAGCCTCTAAAACCACACACAAACAAAAGTTTCGTAAGAAGAAAATCCCTCTTCCGTGCCGCAGTGCACTCTTTTATCTCGCCAAACAGAACATGGCTTTCACACATGCGGCAATTTGTGTCCCCGCGGTGAGAAGCGGAGCGACGTCTGGGCCTTCAGTCTGCTTCTGCCGCGAGTCTCCAGCCGCGTCTCTCTGTGAGAAGTGTTTCACATCACATAACTCTCTGCAGATGATGGGATACCTGTCTTTGGTGATGAAGCGTGTGTATCCAGGTCAGGTTTACAACGATATGATTAAAAGAGCATTCATTTTAGAACAACACGGAGTCGAGGGATTGCTTGTCTCTCCAGTCCTTTCTCCACTCTCTGTCTGATGGATAGCTGCTTTTCACTCGGGTTAAATGACTCGCCTGCAGTGCTGTTTAGTTTCCTGTGAACTCTGCTGATAGTCCGTCTAAAAGGATAGATAGGAAGCAGCCCGTCTATTATACGCTGCTGAGGTGTTACACACATAAATCCTCATTATCTCTTCTTAGTGAAAACTATTTACACAGCTTTCTTGTGTTTTAACCCGGGACTTAATTCAAGTGTTGTTGACCATTATTCAGAATCAAGAGTACAACAACCCCTTAGTGGCTTTTCCCTTTAGAACAACCACTACAACTCCAATGTTTTATTGACTTTACGTTGCACAAAGTCTTGTT
The DNA here is from genome assembly GCF_036324505.1 of Eleginops maclovinus. NCBI lineage: Eukaryota > Metazoa > Chordata > Actinopteri > Perciformes > Eleginopidae > Eleginops > Eleginops maclovinus. The sequence goes on from NC_086362.1 coordinate 3,231,829, forward strand.
TTCTTCTCAGCTTATAGACAAAGCCGAGACAAGTAATAACAGAGAGCGTGGAGCAGTCTTTAATTGGCTAAAGTTAAGACTGTAGGGCTCCCTGTTTCTTACAAGAGCATTTATCCTGGCCCTAGTGAGAAGCTGTGGAGAAGTGTATGCCCTTCAGAGCTAAAGGAGTAAATTGCATTAAAAGTAATTAAAGTTGAAGCTTCAGTCATTTTTAGAGCTCTTTAACAAGCTCTTTTTCCCGTACGAGTGAAGTTAGGAGGATATTAGCTTAGCTTAGCATAAAAACTGGGGGCAAATTGGACCCAAATGGCTAACCTGGCTGTCCCCGAAATTGACCAAAAACACCTCCAACTCCTCTATAGACTGATTAAAATGTTGTTATCTAGTATGTTTGAACCACATACGTACATACATGTCAAATAAAGTGGTTGTATTGGAAGTTTGGTTCATTTTCTAGCGTATTCTTATGAGATCATGTTACTAATGGATTAAAGATGATTTTATTGAGTAGAAGAAAGCTCCTCTATCTGTTGTGTAAACAAGGCGCAGATGGCATTGAAACGCTGCTGTAATATCAATCCATCCCAATGCAAAGAATGTCTCCCGACCATTCCTCATACTGGTTATGAATATTAATAAGTGAGTAGAGGCTGCAGATGGCCACAGTGCAGTATGCTCGGTTACTACTTCTTGACAAACCACAGCTGTGCACAACGACTACCAAAGCCTGTCATCGCTGTCGGGTTGTAAATAGTTCCCTCAAAGGTCATTCTTTCTTATTTAGCAGAACCGAAAACAGTCAGACGAGTCCTTTTTTTGCAAAGGTCATGTTGGTCGTTTTTGGAAAAGGCTGCAAAACAAGGTCGTTTAGGTATGAGGGCTAACAACGCATCCACCTACACACACATGAATATTTAAATTGGTGGTTTGTGTGTGTGCATGAGACAGTAAGGAGACAATGAAACACAACAGACTTCCACTCAGTATATTAAGGTTAAAGAAAAAATGCAAATCAGGGTTTTTTGTTATCGTGCTTATGGCGATGAGTTAAATATGCACGCACACACACACACACACACACACACACACACACACACACACACACACACACACACACACACACTCTCAGGGTGCCTACTGTGCTCTGCTAGATATCATTGTAGACTCACCGCCCACTTAACTATCCCAGCTGGAAGCCCGGGTCCGTCTGGAGATGTGCTGCCTTATTATCTGAAACACACACACACACACACACACACACACACACACACACACACACACACACACACACACACACACACACACACACACACACACACACACACACACACATACACACACTCAAACTCAAACATATGGACACAACAAGGAGTGCATTCGTCTTCCATTCTTAAACATAGCACACATTCTCTTTTCAAGCACTCCCTCCTACTGTTACGAGCATGCACACACTTTTTCTGTCACACACACACACTTGCGGTACACTCTGACTCCTCCACGTATTCCTTGAAGACATTTACGAGGTGCTAAATCACAAAGCAGTCTGAGAGGTAAGGGTAAACAGAGAAGGACAGCAGGCTATGTGAGGCTGATAGCATAAAAGATTCCTCAATTTGATCTCCTCCAGTTTGTTTGAAATAACTAATGTTGGACAGCAGCAGTCATTCTCCCTCCCAGACTTTTATTAGAAGTGCAGATAATATCTTTAAATGGTAAAAGAGGGATCGCTGTGAGGGACACAAAAAAGACAAATTAAGTGTCTGATTCAATGGCTGGCCAAAGAGGGAGGAAGAACTGCGATAGAGGTGAAGACAAGAACAAAAGTTAGGGAGGAGGAATGTCGTCAAGCTATGGAATCAAATATGGAATAGGGATCCAAAGTAAAGTGACCAAGGATGGTGAATAGAAGAAAGGGAGGTCAGGCAGAAATGAAGGATGATAACATGCGAAGGAAGACGGGGGTTCGGTTGATTAACCAATGATGAATGACATGATCTGACCTTTCTTGTTGTTGGTTCCTTCCACAGATCGACTTGATCATCAACTCCGACCAGAAGGAAGAACACCGGGAAGTCCTGGCAGCAATCCTCACAGCTTAATGCAGATGCTAGAACTGATTGACACTTCTGGTAAAAGATCTGGAACGGATCTACAGCAGCCATGGATATGAGTAAACTGACTTTCAGATCTCAATTAGAAACTCTTAGACTCTTACTTCCATCGAGAGGTGGATGTGACTGATCCACCACCACCACATTTTGGCTGAGCATACACCTTGAGAACTCATCGCCAATGACTTGTTGGCCAGAACTGGGAGATTCAGATCTCCAGGAACATTTAGAAGTTGTTTGCAGCTAGCAATACCTATAATCACTTGTTGCTAGATCCTCAAAATCCCCTCTTTCCTGTCATTTCCCATCCCTAAAACGTCTTCTCCCTGATTCTGCCCCACCTCAAGAACCTTATGAAGGGTGTACCGTGGTTTTAGGAATCCATTCAGGTAGACACACTCCAAAAGTCTTGATCAATGGTGAACGAATCTCAATGTACGCCTTCTTCTTCCCTCTGCTGGTGAAGACTTAAACCTCAACCTCCGATAGGGTAAGGGTCCGTCATTGGGATGGGTGGCCCAGCGAGGGCTCTTCTCGGCGGGTTCAGCACCACCACTTCTTCCCTGCAGGTTGGCGCTCGAATGGCTTGGCCCAGCAACAAGCCCCTGGACCTCAACCAGACCCTGTCGCTCGGGTTAGGGTTCGGGTTCGGCAGCGGAGGTGCGGCGGCCATGAGTGCAGGTCTAGACAATTTCACCCAGGAGTCGGTGACCAGGTCGGCGATCAAGGACAAGAACTGGCCGGCACTGCTCATACTCGTCATCATCGCGCTGACCATTGGCGGCAACATCCTGGTGATCCTAGCAGTGTCGCTGGAGAAGAAGCTCCAGAACGCCACCAACTTCTTCCTGAGGTCGCTGGCCGTGGCAGACATGCTCGTGGGCATCCTGGTCATGCCGGTGTCCCTCATCAACATCCTCTATGGTGAGTTCCCACTACCTCAAATCAAAACTACTATTATCCGGGGTGACTTTTGGCTGCGAGGGGGTGCGGTCGTCTTTCAACCCTTTTAGGGTGCGGTCCCAGCCCATGCAGTCAACATGTTTATGTGTCTTTGGGCAAGATACTTAACTCGGAGTTGCTCCGGATGGCCAACGGTGTGTGAATGTGTGTGAACGTTTCCAAGAGCAAGGTGTGAAAGGGTGAATGACTCATAGTATTTCAAGCGCTTTGAGGGGTCGTAAAGACTGGATAAAGCGCTATAGAATTACAGTCCATTAACCATTTCTGTGATGACTTTCATGTACTTCACATTTGTTGCGACAGCATGGACTTTTGCGCACATCCAAAACACTATAGGTGGTTGTATAGTCTATGACAAAGATGGAGCATAGAAAGTACCACAAACACAACTACTACGAGTCCCTTGCTTCTATAGTTTCCATGTTTGTTGTCTAGTTCTTCTATTTTTAGGCTTTATTAACTTGCAGAAAGCATTGTGTGTTGTTAACTTGATGCATATTGCTCACAATCACAGGTGCATATTATCTTGATAATGCACACACATTGCTGGGATGCTGGAAAGTAAAAAGAATAGGTTGCAAAAAAGCAACATTCGATGATAATCATTACAACAATTTCCGTTCTGTCCTTCAGATTTTGCTGTAAACACAAGCCATGCATGCATATAGATACTTTAGCTGCATTCAGGAACACACCTACCGGCACAGGGGTCATTTGCTCTTCTCAATTCCACTGGAAATCAGATGTTCCTACTTGGACTAAGTAGCTGTAGCTCTTTAACCTTCACGGATACATCTCAGGCAGTATTGAAACAATCCTCGCTGCAGAAAATTCATAAATCCTTGTTCAATGCAAATGTTGAAATTATGATTACTTCTCTGAGACATTGCTTTCTCAGATTCAAGAGCCAGTCTGATAATTGCAATATCATACCCGCTATCAACCGCTGTGCTTGCTTACAATCTCCCTGCCAGGATTCAGCATGAACGCCCACATTAGCTAGATAGGATGTCGGGTTGTTATATGCAAGGCTGCCTATTGCATTTCTCTTCCAATGATGAATAAAAGCATAACACTAAAAAATCGCAGCCAGGTCTCTGCAGGAACACCACGAAATAGAGGCATAATTTTGACCGTGTACCTGTAAATGTCACTATCACAGAGGAGCTGATAGTATGCGAGAAATCTTTCCCAGAGCTTTGTATCAACACCAGCTGACCTTTGCAGTGTGCAGAGGCAGATATCCTTGTCAATGCCCACACGTTTGCAGGTCAAAACTACACTTTACCAATTTCTAGCTTAGTCTAGTTTAAAGTAAGTCACATATCACAGCAATCAAGCATTTGTTTTTGTCACTTGAAGCTTGATTGTAGTCCCTTATCTTTTCTTGCTCCAGTTTGGTCTCCACCAGCTCCTAAAGGCAATATCTCAACTGAAACTATGACTCTGCTGCGTTCATTAGCTACCTGCTAACTTTGTCTCTGCCATTCAGTTCTTGGCATGGAGTACATTCTGGTTTCTGCTTAGCTCCCTGCTGCAGCTGATAGTAACATTGCCAAGAGAGTGAACTAAAACGGGCCAAAAAAACACATTTGAGTTTTTGCATTCATTACACATACTGCAGTGATTTGATCCACTGTTATTATAAGAACAATACTGATTATAGGCACTTCAAAATATCCACACCTCATTGGAAACTGGGTCAAATGCTTGTCCACGTTGGGGACAAATCTCATTTATTATTCAGCCATCACATGTGGTTGGATCCATGTTTGGGCTACTGCGTCTGACAGTGACGTTGATGTGATGAGGCTCCTCGGATCTCGGCCAATGTCATGTGTCGTTCTGTGTTTGTCTGAGAGAAAAACTCTGTTTAATTGACTGAGTTTGTGTGCAAACACTGATGGCATGAAAGCCAAACAGAATCGCCCGGGGGGTAAAATGATGGGCCATTTCACCAGTGTGACAAACAGAGAGGAACACACTTTGAAAAATCGACATAAACATTATCTTGACAGCACAGAAATGTTTCTCATTCTGTAAGTTGATTGCACATTAAATCAAAGTTACACAAGACATCGGTTTTAATACTTTTCAACATTTTACATTTGACAAGAGGCGTATGATATTATCCATGAACACAATTTAAACATCATCAGTAACACACCTTTTATCTTGTATTACAAACATTAGAAAACATTATGGAAAGACTGTATTGAGTTGCATCATGGGAAATGTAGTCTTTTGGGTTCCGGCGCTGACGATTAAAAGTCAGGATGTCTCGAACCACCTTTAAATTAATAATGGACTAATTAATCTTTGCTAGAATACACCACTACATCCTAAAGATATGCACATATGAAAGAGACTCAGATAAAACACCTTTACTCGTCTGTATTTATTCTTCCGTTTCCCCTTTTGTATGCTCAGCACAACTTGGCCAAAGTAACTTTCGTCATGTCTGGGCTTTGCAGCTGAAACCCTTCAGGAATACTAAACAGGACAGTGACGCTTGATTGGTGCTAAGTGGGCCTTGCATGGTCGATGGACACACTCACACACTGTGTGTGTGTGCGTGCGAGTTCAATCGCCTGGTGCTGATTGCTCACTGCGGTAATCAATGTCTCAGACAAACAAGTCCGTCTTATTTTTTCTGGGTTTCACAAACACATACACACCAAAGCAAATAGACAGTGTGTCATTTATACACACACACACACACACACACACACACACACACACACACACACACACACACACACACACAGCATGGATCTATAGCTGCAGCGTTATCCATCAGACTGGTACTTGACTGTATTGATCTCCACGGCTGGCTGAGACACACACACACACACACACACACACACACACACACACACACACACACACACACACACACACACACACACACACACACACACACACACACACACACAAACACCTCTACCCTGGAGAACAAGCACAATGTTCTCACAGCATTTGACTTGGCAATGATTATAATAATGATAACATCATGATAGAAGATGATGTGGATGGTAATTTAGCAACTTTTTATCTCTGTGGATACTTGCACACACACACGCACACACACGCACACACGCACACGCACACACACACACATACACAGACTTTTTATAATGGCCCAGAATAAGGCAGCAGTGAGGTAAATCTTCCTTGGACGTGAAAAATGATTGTAATCGTTCTGATCAAATCACTTTTTCCAATAAATTTCGGCAATTGTCACAATTCCTGTCGACATCAACCTGGTTCACACACCATTACTGTGCTGCCCGCTGTTATACACACACACACACGACCTTCACATTACCTGATTATGTCTTGTTAGGCATGATCATGGTGCAGAACATCTGCAAGAACGGGAGGAAGACAAACATGCATGCAACCTCAGAGTGGAGCTTGCCATTTGATATCCGGTCCAGATACTTTCCATATCCGCTTCTATTATTCAACTCCAATCTGACGTCTTGTATTTATCTGAAGTGTGGGCATAAAGGGAGACGGATGAGGCAACATGTCACATTATTGTAATTTATATTCGTTTGGTTTGTTTAGTCTCTTGGCTCTTTGACTGCATTGGTGATAAAAAAACAAGTGGTAATTAAACACCGATAATATATGAAGCGAGGACATGTCACATTTGCAGGTGTATGTGTGACATAAACAAGAATGGCCCGACACAATATATCAGACACATTACAAAGAAATATATAAGAACTGTTTAATTTGGATGGATAAGTAAGAAAAATGAGACGGGGGAAAAAAGCAAAATTGGGAGATGAGATCATACAGACTCAATCAGGACACACACACACACACACACACACACACACACACACACACACACACACACACACACACACACACACACACACACACACACTGTCTAGAGTGAAATGCAAGGCCAACTCAATCAAAGTTACCGCTCGAGGCTATCTTTCTGCTAAATTGGAAACACACACTCGCTGATAAAGCACACATGGATGGCAAACATACACACACACACATTGATGCCAGACACATTCCCACAGACAGATTAATATGAGACGTGTCATCACGGCCTTAATGAATTGGAAAAAGGATTGGTAGTTGGAATAAATAAGAGGAGTAAATTGAACATTTCTCAGGTCGATCGACTCAGCATGGAGTCATTTAGCAGAACAGACACCTTTTGAATTGTAAAACCTTCTGTTTAAAAACATATTTCAGCTTCTACTGATGTGATGTGCAGTCACTGTAAAGCTGTAGTGGTTAGTATCCATCAATCAATCGTAGTACTTTATTAACTATAGGGGGAAATGTTTCCGTAAAGCACATTAAACTACACTCCAGATAGACCTTCTGACTCAAGCTAGCGTCGTTAGCTCGTCCATTATTAGCCAGTGATATTACGTTGCCCATGATTGGGGGGGGGGGGGGGGGGGACACATGTTATATCTGCTTTTCTCCATAAATCTGGAGCCATCTCTCCTCCTTTGCCTCTTAGATTTACCCTGCATCCTCTGTGTCCTACAGATTTCATGGAGGATAGCTGCTGTTCTCACCACCATGCTAGCTAGCTTTAGCGCAATTAGCTTCTTCCTGTTGTAAACAAAGCAGTCATGTGGTTGCTGATCAACAGAGGTGTTAATGCTACAGCAGCAATTTAAGGGTAATACAATTATCTCTCTACAAGGAAGAAAAGGGAAGGCACAGCTTAGTAAGTTCGTAATAATAGAAGTTATGAACAGAAAAATAACTAGTAAGGTCAAATAAGAAAGCTCATTGTACAAATGTAAAAGGAGTGCTGCAACAGGCTGCATGCACGGTTGGCAAATACCCACTAGAAGTAATAAGGCTCCTCATTAATCCATGAAAAGCTTAGTTTCTGTCTCGTTAGCATGATGAAAATTAGCTGCTTTATGCACCATATCACACATCACACTGGATAAACTGAAAATACCGTGTTATTAAAACAGAATGACCTCACCATGCTTTCATAAACAGTGCTAGCTGTGGACTCGAGTCTCTCCGTCTATTAACCAGAGAATCCAACACACCCGCGAGCCAGCTGAGTAACACCTTGTGTGTGTGTGTGTGTGTAAGTGTTTGACCTCTGAAAAGTTATGCAAGCGGCCTCCCACTCATCACACACCAACCAGCGAGTGATTCACTCCACATGCATCACATACGTGCAGCTCCTGTGAATTAGAGATGAAATTAAGGAGTGTGTGTGTGTGTGTGTGTGTGTGTGTGTGTGTGTGTGTGTGTGTGTGTGTGTGTGTGTGTGTGTGTGTGTGTGTGTGTGTGTGTGTGTGTGTGTGTGTGTGTGTGTGTGTGTGTGTGTGTGTGTGTGAGATGCAGGGTTTGTCCTCTGTGAAGAAAGGACTGTTCTTATGAATAGCTGCAGGCGTAGAAAGACACAGAGAGACAGACTTTGCCGTGTTTTTCCATCTTAAGAAAGCTGACACAGCTGGAAATAAAACCACACCGATGCTCTTCCGTTGCATTTTACATTTCAGTTTGCTATTAATCTGGACACACTAACCTTTAGGGAGGATGATTCTCAGAAACAGGAGGAAAGTGCTGCTGCTGCTGCTGCTGCTGCTGCTGCTGCTGCTGCTGCTGCTGCTGCTGCTGCTGCTGCTGCTGCTGCTGCTGCTGCTGCTGCTGCTGCTGCTGCTGCTGCTGCTGCTGCTGCTGCTGCACAATTTATATTTCTGACAATAAAGCTCCCTTTTTGATTTGGAGACACGCGATTGTATTATTGAGAGGAAACTTTATGAACAACATTGATTATTAACTATCCATCTGCGACACTGATTACAGATGGAGGGTGATTTTATTTGACATTTGGGCTTTCTTTTTGGACCACATGATTAAGTATCTCCCCAGTGTACGTTTCCTGCTGGTGTGTAAAATGATGCCAAGACAGGATTACAGTCCAGAAATCAGCTAATTAGACGTATCAATTTACTCCAGTTTACGCAAAGGTTAAGAGACTTATTTAATTGCTCCCCGCGGGATTCCTGTAAGTTGCATCAGCACGCACAAGGGTGATTTTACTCCCCGTGAAACCACCACCAACACCAGCGACACACTGTATCACACTGGCTGTGACCTATGACCTCCTTGGTTGAGTTATAAAGAGAGCCGAATACATGTCTCATCATGGTTAGCTTTACAGACAGTGAGTTTGTTTTCTGCAGGATTCACATTTTACTGCCAGCTGATGAAACATGTGAGATTTAGTAGCTTTCTATCAAACTTTACTCATGTTTTGAAGCGTTATTTCATACTTGGAAAGAGCGGGGATTGAACCGGCAACCTTCTCTTCAAGACCATACTTCTTTTATCAATTGGTTAAAAGGTTAGAGGGAACAGATACAAGCTAATCATTTATATTTCTAATTAATAAAGCATTTACAAACCCAGCAATTCTTTGGTCTCTTATCTTTCATACACACATGTGCACAGATTCCTTGTTTATTAAAAACATATAGAAACCAGTGATTCTTTTATAAACAGCATGTTAATCAGAGCCTCCCTCCAGGCAGGATTTGTTTGCCAATTATCTAATTAACCTCTTTTGTCAGAGTATTGAATTGTCCATGTAAACACATTTATCTAATGAGCTTAATCACCACCACATTTGCTTTACTGAAACCTTTGCCTTTCATCATGGGAACAGGGAAATGTAGTTTTAAGCAGTTTAAACCTGCATCCCCCACTGAACCCGATGCCGTCCAGCCGTCAGGACAGACTGAACATCAGAGCTAAATGATCAGTAAAACATAAACACATTTTCTTTAACCCTCTTCTTTCTCTTCAGACTACGCCTGGCCCCTCCCCAGCGCCCTGTGTCCCATCTGGATCTACCTGGACGTGCTGTTCTCCACCGCCTCCATCATGCACCTGTGCGCCATCTCTCTGGATCGCTACGTGGCCATCCGAAACCCCATCGAGCACAGCCGCTTCAACTCCAGAACCAAAGCCATGATGAAGATTGCCGCCGTCTGGACCATATCAATAGGTCAGAACTATGCATTATTTACACATTAACATACACTTTCTGATGCATAAGACATAGCATACTTTACTAGATCACTAAATCAATAACCGCTAGATTTGCATGAAGGCTTTCAAGAGGAAGAAGCCGATTGATTTCTGGGGATATATTCATGACCTTTTTTGCCATAGTAGCTCTAAAAAAGGAAGGGAAAGGGACCATGTATGGATTTTAAGTCAACGTGAACACTGTGAAGACTCAAAAGGGGAATTTGGGTGAACTATCCCTTTATTATTTTAGGGGGAAACTCCTTTTACAAGTCCCCAAACGAAGTTTAAATCCAATCTGTGCGAGGGAGTTGGTGATTCAGTGTTCAGATCATTTCTGAGGCGGGATTTTATTGGATTTCTTTTTATGTTCCTGTTAATTTGTCCACCCCCTGCAGGCCCACACAGAAAGTTATTAGCTGTTATTAAATTCAGGAGGAATCCCCTGGAAGTGTCTGCAAAGGTCCGAACAGCTCAGACTTTCTTTGTTGATGCTCAAAGCGGCATCACATACTTCTCTAATCCCTAGAGGTGATCAACGCACTTTTCATCTTCATCACTCGGATAGAAAATGAGATGGAATAAATGCATCCCATCATCTGGACATTAATGGCTATTAGCATTAGCCAGGAGATCGAACACTGCACACATACAGAGATGTATAAACGGATATACTGCAGTCCAGACCTGCGATGTTAATTCTGATTTTCAGGGAGGAAACAGAGATAATGGGGCAAAATATTAAGTCTGGAAGAAGATAATCTCATAGGAAATAATGTAGAAAATCCACTAGCAGCTCTTCAATTCAATTATATGCATACCTTACTTATTTACATGTGACTGCTTGTCTTCTCAAGGCTTTCTGAGGGACTTTAACTCATTTGAAGACACATTAAAGAGGCCCTGTTGTGCTTTTTGGGGGTTTTCCCTTTCCTGTAGTGTGTTACGTGGGTTTTTGAGGGCTTAATAGGGCCCCTTTAACTTATATGGAGATATACCTTCGACCCGGAATAAGGAAAAGGTGTCTCAAAACAAGGTATTGTAGTAACTTTTCTAGAGCTTTCAGTCATATTGCATGATCTTAATCAGCACAACATCAGTAGTTGTCATTAAATTTAACTGTTCTCGTGTCCTGTTGTTTTTGCCGCACTTTAAGAACATTATTCTTGATCTGAAATTCTTGATCATTTTTGACTATCAGTCTACATAATAACCTCACTTTCAATCACATCACACGCTCTGATAAACAGGCGGAGGGAAAAAAAAGTGTAATCACTATCATTTCCTCTTTGTCCCGACTCCAATATCCCTCATCACTTCCCTCACCACCCCCCATTGTTAGAGCAATCTTTCCTGCTGTATAATAGCCTTGGGGAATCAGTGAGTCCAGTGTGTGTGTGTGTGTGTGTGTGTGTGTGTGTGTGTGTGTGTGGGTTGGCTATGAGTCTCTCTGAGGAAAGTGTTGAGGAATCAGATGACTTTTAAAGTTTTTCCATCTCTCTGTCCGACCTCCGGCTCCAGTTGATGTCGCCCTTTAAGACCCAGGGGGGCTTCCATGTCTTAACACGTGCTACCACACACACACATACACACACACACACACACACACACACACACACACACACACACACACACGGTCATACCATTAGTCTGACTTCCTCTTACCCTACAGAGTCATACATTAGCATATATCCCCCTAGCATACCGTAGATTCTCCCTGATGTTCTCGGGAAGAAGTCCTATATTTAGGGTATTTATTTAATCCTATGTGGGATTTAATACGAGTGACCGCACTATCCTGAGAGTTGCATCACTGTATATACAATGTCTAGTTTGTCTTGTCGTCCAAGAAAACACAAATTAAAGAGGACAATTTTCCAGGTATCCAAAAGTTAGTAAAGCTGTGATCAAATTCATAATATAATCAAACGGTCACCTTTCCAAGTACCCTCTTGTGCTTGAAGATGTTTACTAAGGGGTGTATTATTACCAGAACCTCCTTCAAAATCTTCTCCTCTCAGAGATGACGTCCAGATACTGACAGATGGAGATGATGGACACCTGATAACTCACTGCCGTCCGCGTTCAAATCCTAAAGAAATCCCCTGTTTTCAGTTCCCTGACCCGTCAGTACCACAACACTTGGCAATGATTGAGGTCTGAGAGGGTTTACGGCGATCAATGCTGGAGGATTAGCGAGGAAACTTCCGACAGAAGACGTATTTATTCACCATGAAGAGATTTTCCACCTCTTTTTTAAAACTTTTGTTGTGTCTTCCTTCCTCGTCAGACCACTTGATGCATCTGCTCGAACTGAAGTGCCAATCTCGATGTAACAGAGGCAGGTTTGAATCCAATAATGGACCGTTTTTAGGACTTTGGGATGAGTCCACGTCATATTTTTAATCAGGGTTGTCCTTCAGAAAAAAAAACACTGCAGAAAAACCAATAACCTTGCTTTAAGACACGTGTACTTCTTCCAATTTCAAGACTTTATTGGTTCATTCTCATTCTCACTTACTACATCTCTGCTGGATTTACCAGACGACAGGCTCTGTTTTATCCTTCCTCCACTCATTTATTCACCAATCCCTTTCACAACACACTGGTTTTAAGGGGATGAAGTCAGCAAGGTGGATCGTCGCTTCCTGTGGATTCACACAGCTGCTCTAAAATCAGAAAACACCAGATGGTCGTAATTATTTTTGTCTCTTTGTGTTGTGCATTTAAAAACTGACAGTCGCTCGCTGCTAACGTACCATCACTTCCTGCAGACCTCTTTCAGAACATCTGGTAAGAAGCCTTCGTAAACCTAACTCAAAGTGAGAGAACTAAAAGGAACAACACAGTATTTCTCTTAGATATATAAGGTTGAATTCAGAAGCTTTCACACTGGTTTAAACAATAGTATTTCTTGGCTTACGATAGCTAACATTTGCAGACTTTGCCCTCCATAAAGATCCATTAAAAGAAATTGTATAAGTAGTACTTATTCTGGTGAAAATGCTTTTTAAAAATGAACGATCCGGAATTACTAATTAAGGAGATGGGGTTTTAATTCTTCTTCCCTTCCTGGATATTTTTTATGATGCTAACCGTGATTTCAGCCTGAATCCCATCAGCTAAAAGAACATATTCACTTCCTTCTCATTTTCTAACCCCTCCTTTCGCCCTTAATCATTTATTTACACTTCCACACAGCATGCAAATCCCCTTGCAGCTTCAACCAAAACATCCACAGCCACTATCTCTCACTGTATCTCCTCCGGATCGCATTAACTCTGTTGACAAATGTGTAATGTGTGAACAGGAATGCATGCAGGTGTTATCGGTGCCGAAACAGACAGAGAGAAGCTAGAACACCGGATCCATATCTCTGAAAAGACATGTACATTTACATTGTTTTGTCGGATAAAGAAAGACAACACAGAGTGGTTTTGCTGGGACAGAACAACATGATTGGCATTTCAAGGTTCAGTTGTGCATCCTCTGCAGTCCTTCACATCCGGCTGCTTCTGAATTATAAGAAATCCTCTGTTTCCCCGGTGCTGTTTCCTTGACCCCTCCGTAGGTTCTGCTCCGCTACACGCCGCGATGATTGAGGTCTGAGAGGGCTTACTGCGATCAATGCTAAAGGATTAGCCCCCCGCCTTTCCCTCTGGTGGAATATCAATCTGACTGTAGGTCCACTACGACCGCAGTTTACAGATTCTATCAGTTTTTATGCCTTAAAACACTCAAAAGTCTTTGATTTCATTCACTTAAAATGACCTGGCCGGCTCAGTGTGGATTTCTTTAACCATAGCTTTGAAATTACTTGATTATAATAGATATTCTTATTTTTAAAAGAAGGTCATTTGATTCAAATGGTATTATAGTGTATGTAATTATTAAAAAATATATATAATTGATATTATTCTAACTAATTAACGCCTCACAATTTGAAAGCAGTTATAATACTAAATCTAGGAAGTGAAGGAGACGAGGAAAGGGATAAAGGATGGAGACAGAGGGCATGGAAACCCGGAGGGAATAAGAAAACCAAGATGACTGCAAGCAGGATGAAAGTTAACGAAGAGGGGGAACAAGGCAGGATTTAAGGGAAAGGGAGGAAACAAGAAGGGGGAGCGAGAAAGAAGGGTGGAGGTAGGGGAGGAAACAAGGAATGAAGGAAGGAAACAAAGAGCGAAGGGAGTAAACAAGGAGGTAGAGAAGAAAACTGAAGAAAATAGTTGGACAGAAGGAAACAAGAAGAGGGGGAATGTAACAAGGAGGTAGTGAAGGAAACAAGGAGGAAGAGAATCAAGAGAATCCACTCATGTTCATTTTTCATTTTCGGAGGGATCAAATTAGTAAATCTTCCCCATCTTTTTGCACATCTTATCTCTTTCCCTTTATCATTTTTCCACAAGTAGGTGAGGCGATTCCCTCTCTTCCCCGAGTCCTCAGCTGACGCCTCGTGCTGCGTTCGCTGCTGTGGGTTCACTGAGGTGTTGGACGCTCATCAGAGAGCAACAGTTTTCAGAGCAGCTCACACCCCGATGACTCTGTTGCTACAATACGCTTCCCACAGCACCACCGGCCCTCTCATATACCACAGACTGAGTGTGTGTGTGTGTGTGTGTGTGTATGTGTGTGTGTGCGTGTGCGTGTGCGCGTGCGTGTGTGTGCTCACCACATTATTGTGTCTGTTGTGCGCTCTGTGGATTTACAGAGTGGGCGAGCAGCTTTGGCTTCAGCAAATAACCATGATCACCTGAGGGAGAGAAATGTGCTGCATTTTAAAGTTTCAACAGAGTGAAGTACTACGTGTGTGTGTGTGTGTGTGTGTGTGTGTGTGTGTGTGTGTGTGTGTGTGTGTGTGTGTGTGTGTGTGCGTGCGTGCGTGTGTGGCGGCCAAAGGGTACTTTGTAAATGATGTCACATGAAGTTACCCATCAGGCACTGCTGCACCTTCAAGGGTTTGGTCCAACTTCCTTTGTAAAACAAAAATCTCACTCACTTAGTGGCTTCAGGTGGTCCCGGCTTTATTTGAGATTCCCTCCGTTCCTATATATTTAGTATTCATCGACTCAAACACATTTCGGAGATTGAACAGCATCATCTCAACAAAGTCCCCCAGTACTCTGGATAATCTACTCACTCTTCATTGGGATGAGTTTTCATTGTCCTACATTATACATAAGAAGAAGTCCCAAAGGCGATGTCTGCTCATTATCCACAGGTACTGAGACACTTACTCCGGAGAAAAGATATTGCTGTTGAATTTTTAAAATGTAATTCCTCACTCTTGTGAACAAAGGAGTGTCGATGTCACAAGGATACACATCTGAGAATCAAACAAGCAACTTACAGGTCTCACAAGTAAAGACTCTGTCGGGGGGGGGAGGGGGCGTTGCCGCAACTTTTGGTTTTTCCAATTCATGACACGGCGAATACCGCTCATATATAGATTTTTTTGTGTGTGGTCGCCTAAGCTGTAAAGTGCTGCGGGAAACCCTGCTACATCTTACTGCATTATTAACTTGTTAAACATCTTCCTAATGAGCTTTTGGTTTCGACTGCCTGTTTCAAGCCTTTTATTAATACTGAGAAGCGAAGCCAAAACGTTTAAGGGCCTTAAACCTAAAACATATGTTGAATTTGATAGAAGTCTATGGTAAAAAATCTGTTGTTTTTGGAATTAATTACTAGTTTCAAGTCTTTTTTAATACTGAGAAGTAAAGCCAACATGTAAAAATGTCTTAACCTTAAGTAAGAAGTTTGATTGTATGGAAGTCTATAAGAAAATGTAGCTAATTCTCATTGATTTATCAACTCGGTAAACATCTTTCTTATTAGTTTTTGGTTTCAATTGCTAGTTTCAAGTGTTCTTTAAAGCTCAAAAGTAAGGCAAATACGTATAGGTGCCTCAAATGGCAAAAAAGCAATCAGATTGTATAGAAGTCTGAGAGAAAATGATCCTCCTCTTCTCGCTGAGTTTATGGTTTCAATGCTAGATCAAGTCATTCCTGAAAAGTAAACCAATCTGTACAGGTACCTTACAGTTGAAAACAGAGTCAGATTATGTAGAAGTCTATGAGAAAATGATGCCATGGAGTCTGTGTTTTGCTAACAACCCTAAGAAAATGTCTTTCCGCTCGACCAGATGCTACTTTCTGTGGGATTTGCGTCCGCCCCACACCGTGTATGGAAGAGCCATGACTCGACCCAGACCCCTGGACGGTCTCATTAGTCAGCACATTTTACACATGACCTTTTCTTTAGACATCCACCGAGGTAAAATGTTTACAATCTATGCTAACAAATCCATCCTCCTGGGCAGCGTTTGGGCATTCGATTGCAACAATCTCATTAAGCGAGTCGCGCCGCTCCAAATTGCATTTTAATGTTGGCTTGGTCACCAGCTGCGTGACACAAACCAATGTACCTCGCACTTAAATGAATCACGGCAGCCCACACTGTGAGCGGCTCAGAGATGTCCCTACTTGTCTCGGAAACTCTCCCGTTGCTAAGGGCTCGAAATCTGTTGACCTGGAGTAGCTTTTTTCTCCTCACTGTCTGCTCCGCTGATACACATCCCAGGTGAGCGAACACTCTGACTGGAAAAAGCTCTTTGAAATCAGAAGCGGCACATTAGGCGGTGTTATTATCATAAGCCAGAAAATCTGTTGGCCTCAAAAGGCTCTCAGCTCTTTTGTTGGCCGTAGCAACAAAACACTGAAACAACACGAACATCCATTACACTCTGAGAGCCTGTAGCCATTCAGACTCATCAGCTGTGTCTCTGTATCCCCCTCTAACATGTTTTATTGCTCTAATTATCATGATATCTTCAAATAAAAAAGATCCAGTTTTAACATGTAATGCTAATTTATCTCAACTTTGTCACAGGTGTTTGGGACCAATCATGAGGAAGTGATTAAGCAGCCATGATTGTTTTATAAAAAACGATGCGCTGCGTTCACGGGAATTTCACCAAGAAATGAACTAGAAACAGATTGTTTTCCCCCTTCCCCGAGTCAAGGTTATTACATCCATGGTTCTCGATTAAATCAATCTGTTTCCAAGAGTAATAGGTTTATTTTTTACAATATAACCTTGAGATTTTTGGGATGGCAGAGGAACAAATTTAAGCATCATTTTCTTTTAGATATTGATGGATTTTTCTTGCAATTTCATAGTTATTACACTGGAAATATTCCTTTCTCCCACTCTGTACCTCTAGGTGTGTCGATGCCCATCCCGGTGATCGGCCTCCACAACGAGGACAAGGTCTTCGTCAACGGCAGCTGTGTCCTCAACGAGGAGCGCTTCATGCTGATTGGTTCCTTCGTGGCCTTCTTCATCCCGCTGGTCATCATGGTGGTGACGTACTGCCTCACCATACAGGTAGCTGTGCCCTCTGAACACTTCACAACCCCCCCTGTTTTTCTTTCTCTTAACTCCTCTCCCCTCCCTTTCCTCTGCAGGTGCTCCAGAGGCAGGCCACTGTCTTCCTGTACGAGGCAAAGACTTCCTCCCAGCAGCCTTTGCACACACCAGCAATCACATTGCAGCCTCCGCCCAGCACCTTCTCCCTTCCTCAGATCAACACGATCTCTCCTTCAGACTCGCAGGGTAACACCGGTGTATTTGAACCCTTTATGTTTCATTATTGATGGTAGAAGTGCTCAGATCCTTTACTTAAAGAGGCCCTATTATGCATTTGCTTTACCCACAGAGCTGAAGCCCCCTCCTCCTCAGAGCAGACGCAACACACTGGGCTGTCTGAAAGCAGCAGAGCCCGGCATGCTGCTCAGCACCCTGACGCCGGACTCCATCAGCATCGTCGGCAGCTCCGAGGTGGCGTCGCAGCTCAGCTCGCCGGCCGCGGGGCCCGGGCGGAGCGACAACTCGGGATGCCACGGGCGACGAGGCATGATGCAGGCCATAAAGAACGAGAGGCGGGCCTCAAAGGTGAGAACGGACTGGAGTATCGGTGTGGTTTTGGGCTGATAATGAGGTGTTTATTTAGTCATTTTTTTTATATTGCTACACTCAAAAACACCCTCTGTGTTCCCTGGAACAAAATCATGTAATTAAATAGACACAGCTTGTTCTCGCCTCCCTGATTGAAGGTTATTACCTCTGGTAAAATCAATCTGTTTCCAAGAAATAGCACCATTTGAAAAGGCTTTTGTCTGAGTAAATAAAGCATTGTTTTCTTGATGCATTTATCTTAAAGGTGATGCCCTGATAATACACCTGGAAGACTGTTAAAGCTTGGCCATATTATTACTATATTATAATGAGCATTTTGCACTATAATTAAGCCATTAAGTGTCTTTAATTTGAGCATCAAATGACCCAAAGTTGTCACTAAACGCTCAAATCTGTACACCTCTTTATTATTATTTTATGACATGCTTTTCTTATGTAAATCACTTCCAAGTTTAAGATGTATTTTAATTAAAAACTGGTGGCTGGTTGTGTTTGCACGTGAGAAACTAAACAATATAAGAGGGTTTAACGTGCCACAGTGAGGTACAAGTGTAGTCCAGGGTGCGGTCAGCACGTTGTGACATCACTGTGTGGGCTCTCTCTCTTAACTCTGCACTGTTGCTGCTGAACACACAAAAAGGGATTCATTCAGCTCCTACTGTGCTCAGATTGAATGGATCATAACTTTTAACTTGATGTTGCGTGGAGAGCAGAGCACTCACCTTTATCGACGACTAAAATCTGGATAAAAGAAATCACTGACAATGATATATAAAAACATCCATCGATGAACGACTCGTGCATTTCAGTTAAACATACAAAAGGTGAATCTTTACACTCCTTATCCCTTTGACTTTACAAACGTTACCCTCGGAAATGAATTAGTTTTAATGCTGTTTTCCTTAATCCTTGTTTCATCAGCTTTTGTCAATTCCATTAATTTCATTGTGATTTATTTTAAATTCCTCTCCTCTTTCCTCCCTCAGGTCCTGGGAATCGTCTTCTTCCTCTTCCTCATCATGTGGTGTCCCTTCTTCATCACCAACGTCACCTTCGTGCTGTGCCGGGGCTCCTGCAACGAGTCGCTGCTCAACGACCTCCTCAACGTCTTCGTGTGGGTGGGCTACATCTCCTCTGGGGTGAACCCTCTGGTCTACACCCTCTTCAATAAGACCTACAGGCGGGCGTTCTCCAGCTACATCAGGTGTCAGTACAAAGCGGGGGCCAACGCCGCCGGACAGAGTTGTAAAACCCTCCTGGTGGCCCCGCAGTGCCCGTCGCACTCCGTGACCCCGCTGCTGATGATCCGGGACGGGAAGGCAGGCATAGACCGCAACAGTAACTGTCGTAACGGGGGCCAGGGGGACAACGGGAGGCTGGCGGTGGACCCGGACGACATTACCGACGACGAGACACAAATCGGAATAGTGTCGCAGAGCCTCTCCGAGTGCCAGAACATCGGGATGCTCTCGGAGACGGAGGTGGAGCCGGAGACGGAGATGGAGCCGGAGCTGTCACTCATCAGCTATATCCCCGCCTCCAGAGAAGACACCAGCAGCGTGTGATTGCGTGTTCCTTTTGCGTGTTATTTCGTAACCTGCAGACTCTGGGCCGAGCAAAGAGCCAGAAATCCTATGACGTTGCGATGAAAACCTGCAGTTGGGGCTTTTATTGAGAAAGGACCAGGTTGATGGAGCCTCATCCAAGTGCAATACATTCTACAAAACTCAAAGATAGAGTTTTAAAATGAAAGTTTTTGACGTGTTTCTTTTCTATCAGGTGACAAAATGCTGGTTCTCATAGCATAAAGGGAGGATTGAAGCAGTCACAGTGGTCTCCATGGGGACTAAACTAGAGGATTTGACAAAAAAGCAGTCTCATAGTTAACCTGGCATGACGTCACATGGCCCTCCATGGAGTCCCACTGACGCAGGTTACACAGTCAAGCTACTACGACTCGAGGCCTTCACACAGTCCTGATGCAGTCCGAGCTCTGCTTCACGTGGACCCTCCTCCACGCCAAGCCAACTAAACCAAAATCTATTTTTGTGCCGGTCAAGCTTTGGCTACAACAGTCATAGCAAATCGTATCTGAATGAACCTTTCCAGCATGTATAATCAAACTGTTCAGCCGACAGAAAAAGGGACTTCTCTCCGAAGGAAACTTTCTCCAGAGGAAGGAGATGAAGGAATGTACGACGGGTGGAGTCACAGTGCTATCTGGTGGTCGCACCTGGGATTGAACGAGGGTCTTATATATAGAGCTAAACACATGCAGGTCCAACACAGCTGTCAGGCTCTTTGCTTCTGTTGACCACTGAAAAAAAAGTCCCAACTTTTAAAGGTTCCAATAAAGTAAGAGGGGGCACCGTTTGTAACGTGGGGGTGCACAAACGCACCTCAGATGTCATTCTTAAAAGGAATCAAATATAGATAGATTTAGTTTTTCAGTCACTGTCATTGCTTTCATTAATCAGCAACCCATTATCATACATTTAATATTTCAAAACTCACTTTCCAAGATGTTCCTTACTTTGGTTTTCCCCAAAAACTGAATAATTGAAGACATTTAATGATGCAAATTCAGCATATTGAGATTATCCTGCACTTTTATCCAATGATTGGCCACCTGTACATGTCCTATTATCAGATCACACATCCACAGAGCAAGAAGAAGCAGAAAATTAGGGTTTTCTATTCAAAATCAGGCATTAGACTTGTGCTTCTCTCACCATAAAAACAAAATTTGCTTCGTCGAGGTCAAAGAGGACGAACAGAAGGTGAGCTCTGGTGTTTAAAGGTGTATATATGCCGTGATGACGGGTTTTAGGGATAAAAAGCCTGCCAATATCTCCCAAGAATTGCAGCTTTGACCCCTGATTCAACAGTCTTGACCTCTCTGATCTCTGTCCACGTTACAGTCCGTTTAGCGCGAGCCACCAGAGTGGGACTCAGAGAGCGAATAGCTTTAGATTTCATCTGTCGCTCGAATCGGACAGAAAGTCAATACACTACGAGACAGACCCCTGACTCTATAAAGACCCACTCTCACAGCTCCGTCTTACACCTCCCTCCTCCCATGATTTATTGGCAATCCTAGTGATTCCTCCACGTCTCCCATCGGCTGAAACATCTGCGATACACTGCCTTTAGAAGAGGACTCAATATTGTGTGGGTTTAGCATCAAACTGAAAATAAAGAAGATAAAACTCGTATAAAAGTGATCGGCTTTGTAGGGTTAGTTTTATACAGCTAAATGGTTCGTGTTGTAAAGGACATCCATTCAGAAAAGTGAGGTCTTAAAGAGCCACTCCACCAATTTACACTTTATTTGGAAGATGTGGGCAATTAGGGAGCAGCAGAGAGATTCAACGGAGGTGCATTATGGGAATTGTAGTGTTTTTAACAGATTGACACTACCAATCTTGATTTCTCCTCCTCTGCTGCTTCGATTTCTTTCTTTT
Source organism: Eleginops maclovinus (assembly GCF_036324505.1). NCBI lineage: Eukaryota > Metazoa > Chordata > Actinopteri > Perciformes > Eleginopidae > Eleginops > Eleginops maclovinus. The sequence goes on from NC_086362.1 coordinate 3,253,403, forward strand.
TAGTCTCCTAACATTATTGAAGTGCTCGCTGGAGTACTCCTTTAAATTAGGAAAAAACTGAATTAAAGAAGTCAATTATTGAGTTGAATAGTCAATATTTCATTCTGGTGAAACTCCCTTCAGCCAAAAGTACAAACATCTGAATGTAAACCCCCCCCCCCCACACCCCCTTTTTTTTACTCTTTCAAGGTCAAAAAGCAAAGCCAGCAGCGGACCAATCACATCCAGAGCCTGAGGTCTGCAGAATTAGAATGAACCATGGGAACTGGGAGTCCCTTCATTCTGATTATGTGCATCTCTGTATCATCCCTCCACCATGTGTACGCTACAGACTTCCACAGTGGTCCTTGACACCACTTTCCTCTCCACAGGGAGGGGGTCTACATGAGCTAATGTTGGCAAGCCGCCAAGGTTTGCCGACAAATATTGTGCATGTTTGAAGTAATGTTCAAAAGGTCCTCTCTGCCTCATTCGTTTTGTTATTTTTGGTTCTGTTTTTTTTAATACTTGTAAGGAAGGAAACTTAGTAAAAAGAACAAACAAAGAGCAATCAACAAAATGCACATTGCAAAGAGTTTGCAGGCATTTCATCTTTTTCTAAACACCAACATAAACAAGAGAAGAAGAAGAACGGGTTGTCTTTGTTGCATCCAGGTGTGAGCAAACAGAGCTGAAGTCAGACCAGCCAACTCAGTGTGTCGCAATGTAATACCTGTGTGTTTCCTGTGTGTGTGCCGGGCCCGGATCAAACTGCTACCTGAAAATGATCCAGTAAATGTGTTATCGATGGATGCTTCAGGTTGTCCCCGCAGATCCTGTCCGGCACACGTCCAGACAGATGAAAGCAATCACTGGGACAAAGCTTCAAGAGGGATTTCAACTAATACTTTGATCCAGGTCTGGTGTGTATAGAAATAGTAAGAGGCGTTTATTGACAGAGTTTCATATTAGTACCTTTCAGGAGGGATGATTTGGTTTTGTTCCCTCTCTGTTACTGTAAAATGTTTCCTGCTCAAACAATCACAGCATAAAATAACTCCAAACATAAATGCTTTCAGACAACAGGAAGTGGTTGTTTTATATGAAGCGAGAACCAAGAGACTGTTAGCCTAGCTTAGCATAATCACTGGAAGCAGAGGGAACAGCTAGCCTGAATCTATCCACATTTTTTTAGACCGCACAAAAACCATTTTGGAACCTTTTTTTTTGGGCCATAAATACATCCCTCTATAAAACTACAATTTTTGTTTATTTTCTACAAATGTAATAAGATATAAGATGTTCATTAGTTGGCTGTGGAGAGTTTGGAGACAGATTCCTTCTTTTCTTGGACAGAACCAAACCAACTCCCCTTGTTTCCTTGATTAGTGCTAAGCTAGGCTAATTAACTACTCTCGTTTACTACACAGAAATGGGAGGGGTATCGATCTGTTCATCAAACTGAAGCAATCAACCACACCACTGCATCCTAGCAATGTCAAAGAATGTAGGAACTTCGATAAGGCCTGGCAAGCTAACTTTTCCTACCATTTGTGAGAAACCTTCAGATTCTACGGTCCAAACCTTCTTCTGTCCCAGCAGCTGTCTCACCTATCCTCCCAAACATGAACCTCTGTCAGTAACCGTCTCTGAGAAGAGCCAGGGCTGCAGGATGTTCAAGAGTTTGGCAAACCCAACGTCTCCAGAGCACCTTTCTGTATCATCAGCACACACACACACACTCTTACACACACACACACACACACCGGTTGTCTGGTTTGTCTGGCTCTTGTTTGATCCGCCGCTCGTGGGTTGGCTCCCTTCCTAGGTGTTGAACCTTCTTCTGTTTTGCAGTGGCTGTTTTTTTTATATCATTTTAATTGTGAATGTTTGTCCACGACACGTTTTGAGTTTATACGATGAGTATGCCATCATACACACAATGTATATTTCTTTTTTCTGTGTGAAGCTGCTATTTATTTATTAAAATATTATTCTAATGTGTGGACAATCGTCTTATTTGTACACTTACCTCATGCTTCATGTTTTTAATGTTGCTTTTAGCCTCGTCTTAAAGCCTCCAGTGAACAAAACTCTCCTTAATCTTCCTCAGACACAAATTATTGAGCAGTGCCAACACCTGACATACATAAATGATATACGTATTGAGCTTGGATTTTAAAAGTCAGCAAAGAGAGCAACAAATAGTGTTTGAAATATGAAAAAATGACTGCATTTATATTAGTTTCAGCTCCTGACTGACTTTCCTTTAACCCGCAGTACAGCTCTTCTACCTCTGAGGTCAAAGCTCCAAACCTAGCTGTGAAAGGTGGTGAATTTAATAATCACAGCATACCGGCGCTGTCAGTCCTCTCTATTATTATGTATTATATTCTGCCAATCAGTGAGAGCTATGACAAAGTGCTTCACCATGCAGCCGAACATGGAGATTATTAAACCCTCAGCCTTGGCTGTGTTTCAGAACTGAGCATAAACCCGCCTCATGTATTCACTGTCCACATGCTGGAAGAATTAGTCATCGTTTCCTGTTTTCCACCTTTGAGACGCTCAGTTTGATGCAGGTAGCTGGTGTTAATCTGCACAAAATGGCCATAAAATAGATCGGTGCCGAGCTGTAAATGAGCAGTGATCACTCCAGCAGGTGCTGCGATTCCTAAGAAATTACACCTCATTCATTGCATTTTAAAGGGGCTATAAACCCACACACCTTTCCATCTGTTCGACACTGACTGATGGTGCTGTAAACAAGGTAAGATAAACATTTCTGCAGGCTGTGATTTAGGCAGATCAGGCTCTAGACAAAACCTGTGACGTGACTTCATTCAAAAACCATCCAACAATTTGCTGCTGTTCCAACAGGTTTCAGATGGAGGTTAATAAAGGTTATAGATCACTTCTTGCACCAAGAGATCCAGAGCTGTGCATCTCACACAGCCTAAACAGCTTGCTATCCTTCTTTTGTCTGATATTTAATGCTTTCTATACAAGCTAGATTTCAAAATCAGGGCGTTTCCTTCCTTGCTTTTGCTTGCAGCAACGTCTAAATGAATTCAGCACCACGGACAGCGACTGAGGAGCCAAACACCTGCAGGAGATTCTGTATCAAACACAAGGCAACAGCGCCCCTGCGTGGTGGAGAGTGGGAATGGCAGATTACGTCTTATGTCTGCAACGCACTTTCCACTGGTCTTACTAAATGAGTGCAGCTATACCTATAAGGCTTTTTTATCTTACTGGTCAGGGTTGGGTAAATATGTGTAAAGAGGGGCCTAGATCCAAGTCCAAAACGACATAATTTACTGTAAATAAAAGTATGCAATAGGCTATTAATTTAAAATGTATAAAGACAATGCATTTGCAATAGTTTAAATAAGTGAGAATACAAGTTAGTAGTGTATATATGTCGAGATATTTGACATATTCAATAAAAGCAACGTTTTTCATAACAGCTCTGCACATCTTACAGTCAATTAAAAATGCAATCTTAATATCCCATACAGTTCACATTTAGTGTCCAAGAGAATCATTTGACATTGGAGAAAGCCTTCTGTTAACCAGATCCAACCATAACCATTTCATGTACTGTACATTTTAGTAACAATAGTCTAGACTTCTTAATCTCCGTAGATGTTGGTCATTTATAGGATTATACATCTGCAATAGTACACAGAGCTGAGAGTAAAAATGAATATTGCATCGCTTACGTCTTTTCGGATTGTACACTTCTTAAAATCCCTTAAAATAAAACCTTAAATGAACATACTTTTGAAAATGAATATGTCCAGTTTAAAGATTATACATTCACAGTTACGAAAATAATGTGTTTTTCTTGATCTATGTCTATTTAGCATGTAAGCATACAGGTGGAATGACGCCAGTGAATTAGCTGGTGTATCTGCATTTTTCATTACGTCATTACTTAAAGAGAAACGATCCTATGTCCCCCCACGTGTTCACATGTAGAATCGTGTGTATTCTGTGGTCTCGCAGCGGCCTCCACAGAGTGGGCGGTGTCCTTCGGGAATCTCCGGAAACACTCGCCATGCTTCGGATACGCACGCGCGTCACACCGATTTGCTGCATCTCCCTGGTGCGTTTGAGCTGCGTCAAGCTAGCGTGAGGTACCACTAGAATTACGAGCAGTTAAGGCTTTAAATGTTCATCATAAAGTCACTATTGAGTGTTGTAGCACTAATATGAAATTGTGCTTGTGTATTAATGAACAGAATGACTGTTATTTGCAGCGACGCTTGTTGTAGTCTTAGGTCAGGCTAATTAGCTTCACCTGTTCACCTTCAATTCAACAACACTGCTACGAACATACAAACATTTGCAAGCAAACAAACATTCAGTGAGGTTTGTGGTAAAAATTGACATTTGTGACCTGTGACAAAAGCACTTATTTGTATTTTTGCAGCAGACATGGTGTACATACTCGGTCATTGGGTTGAATATTTAAATACCTAAACTGTAGCTCAGGCCTCAATGTTTGTATGTAAATAGTGCAACTTTTATCAGCAAACCTTAACATATTGGCTGGTTACAAAAACACATTTTGCATTGGCTTTTGTTTAATGTTTATTGAGTGTTTTAATATCGAATCATTTTCTTTTTTGTGTTAGGTTTACAGAGCTAATAACCATTAACACACAACGAATGTAATGTCTTTTGACATCCAGCTGAAGGTAAAAATAACTCACTTTATGACCTTAAAAGCTGGACAAACAGCAGAAACGAAACATTAAACGAAAATGTAATGTGAAAATCATTGTAAAACATGTTAGGTTCCCATTTCTTTGCGTTTATGCTTTATCGATGAGTTTAATTGCGACTTTTATTTTGAAATGTAAAACCGGAAGTGGTATTTTCTCTACTACAGGCTGCAGCTTGACGCTCGTCAGGTCGACGGACGCTGCCTTGGAAACGACATAAATCCAATTCAGGCAGCTGGGTCGCCAACAGGGACCCAGATTTCCTCACTTCAAAGGCTCCTCTTCCTCCTCCTCCTCCTCCTCTTCCTCCTCCTCTTCCTCCACCTCCATCCATCCTTCGAGCTGCAATCATGGGCGAACCGAACTGAAATGCTGAGCAGGAGAGAAGCGTCGGATTGAACCATTTAAATAGACACGAAGAAGAGACTGCAGCCAGGTAACACTGATTGGATTTTTAAAAAATCGGCTTTGCATGTGACAGCTATGGTGTGGCCACATGCCTTTTTATGGAGGCACGTTTGTTATTGTTATGGCATCCCGCACACACATGTAGAATATTCAATGCGTCCTCACTCAAGGAGATGCATCGGGTTGAGCTTACTAATTAGCGCCCATTTCTCTGCAGCTTCCAATGCTCCATTTTTATCGTGACCGTGCTTTTCCATACGCGCTGGTCAGGTGTGTCTGTGGTAACACAATGTCACCAGCTGGTTGTATGTGTCATCGGGTTTGGCAGGGAGCAAGCTTTTTGGATGCATCTCGACTAGAAAGAGAGCAGTGGGGCTTATAAGGGAGGTGTGTGTGTGTGCGAGGATTAGTGTGTGATCCGTTCTGTCTGCCTGTCAGTACACTGCTAAAATAGCATGGTTTTCAAATGGGGTTTGGTTTTTACTTGCACCTTATTCTATGTTAACAGGTCTATCTATATTGATCAAAATGCATCAAGTCTTACGAGTTTAATGTGGTCTTTGTCATGTTGGATAAGGAGTAGTAGGCCCTTTCTGTCATAGATAATTGTGCTGGTGCTGCTCTTGATGTAGCTCCTGTTGCTCACCGCTGCTAGTGGATTCCCTTGTCCTCTTCTCTAATCTGAACTAGGTTGGGTATTTGCTGTAATTATTATACCTATAGATACTTAATGTTTGTATGTGAAGAAAAATGAAAATGTAGTGGAAAAATTGAGATATCAAACACTTTTCTGATTGAGTTTCCAGTGAGGTAATCCAATATGTAATGCAGGTGTGTGTCAGCAATGTCCAGTTTAATCAGTCCGACTTCAGTGGTCAATTTTGTCAACTCATACAGTGTTTTTCAGGCATTTACCAGCGCAATACCCCTCATTAAGTTGTTGCATGTGCCTGAATTCTCTGTTTTTATAGTAATGTTAACTCTATATCGTTGGGTCTTGGACCACTGATCCGACGACACACGCCAGTTGAAGTTTGCCTAGGACTATGAGAGGGTTGGTAACCAAATAACCCATTAATTAACCCAAATCATCAGCAAAAGGGTGACTAAAATCAGATTGTTCCATTATTTCCATATGTTTGGGGCTTGAAGAGCGCACCATTTAGGGATAGTGTGGTTGTAACAGGTCTTTCTAGATGGCTAAAAATAGTTTACAGGGTAGTCTTTTATGTGTGTTACTTCTCAAATGTTACCACTCTACTTGGACGTCGTGCCACAAAGTAAATCCAACTCAAAGCTACTATAATAACTGCATCAACTGGGTGGTAAATGTGATTTTTACCCACAGAGAATTACCTCTCAGCCATTAACAAGCACTCTGAGTCCAATTCTGCAAACAGTTCTTTCAAGTCTAGTCTCCAGCTTTGGCCAGCAGTGATTAGATAATAGGTTTTCTCTTTTGTGTGTGTTGGTGTGTGTGTTAGTGTGTGTGTTAGTGTGTACAGTACAGAGTTGTATTCATGAGAGACAGTGCTGCTCAGACAAGCTTGCGCTGATATCTTACATAAGCAATTCATCGAGGAAGGAGGGCAAAGGAGGCTGAGCACTAAATAAGCATAAACGCTCAAACAGAAGCAGCTCAACACACACAACAATACACACACATATTCACACACAGGAACTTAACGTCAGCAGGAGAAGTAAAGGCAAAGATGGTGCACAGAAGCATCTACTCTGCTGAGGGTGGAACGTGGTATTCTCTGGTTTTTTATAAGCGACTCTAAATGCACACTTTTCATTTATTCCCAAAGGAATTTCTAGCTCGCTTGCATTTTGTGTTTCCTATCCTGCACAGAAACTTCTGCGGCTTAGACTTGATGCATTTTGAATGGGATAAAACACTGAAAGAAGGCCTTTTTGTGGACCATCTATTACAAAATGAGGCTTCAAATAGCTAGGTTTTCATACATCTGCACCGTAGACAATTAATTCTGGAAAGTTATTCACTTTTTATAATGGAAATAACGTTTGTATGAAGCTAAAGCTACCAGGTGGCTAGCTTGGCCAAACTCTTTCCTGCCGCTTCCCTGTAGAAACCCCCGCGGGATGATTAGGATTCCAGAGGTTCACGTTGTGTTCTCACAGTGATCTGTATTTCAGGAGTCATCCGCTCTCTGTCCCTGGGTAGGAAGCACATGATGCGTACAGGTTTTCCAGATGCATGATGGACGTTATTCTCATTCATCCACCCCCCCCCCCCCCCCCTGGGAACTTGTCCTGTGACCGAGCGTCTGGTTTGTTCCTCTTTGAACCAGATCTGCTCCCTTCATAATGGGTTCCAGGTGAAAGGAAGTGGGATCTGATTGGATTATTCTGCCGTCCTCTTCTGGATTTTCCCACATGTTGAAAACATGTTCAGCACGTCTCGTGGTGGTGGTGGTGGTGGGCTAATGTTTTGAATTAACTCTGAAGACTCTGTGATGTGGCCACTTTAAGATCCACTCCGGGGCTACTCATGGTTTGAATAACCGTCCGACAAATTGAATAGGGTGTCATCATGAGTCTTTCATACCACATGCTCCTCTCTGTTCCCATTAAAAGTAAGTATAGCTATATATAGAACACGGTTACAATGAAAGCTGCTAAATATAAAAAGTGTCCTACTCTTCTGAAAACACACTTCCTTAGCTTTATCATGCTAGCCAGGATCCTCTATAATCCATGTAATGCTGCAGCTAAGGATTATTTTCACTATGAATTAATCCTCCAAAGCTTTCCTCCATTCATCAGTTAATTGCAGAAAATTACAAATGTTTTTTATTGATTCCTTTTGTTAACTTGTTACATAATTACATCACTACGTAACACTCGCGCTTCTATTGGCTAGGGGCGGGACATCTCTAAGTGGTTGACCAATCACAACAGAGCCAGGACAGCTTACCAATCAGAGCAGACTGGGCTCTGGTTTCAGACAGAGGGGGAAAAGAGGTGATGCAGGACAGGCAGTATGAGGAAAATAAAGAGCTTTCTGGACATTAAGGCATGGATATGATGCTTAAAACGAGCATTATATGGCCCCTTTAATGCAGGAATACAAGAGGAAGCATTAAATGGATCCCCTAAACTGTGCTAAATACTGTAAGTAAGCTCCAGAGTACATTTAATAGCATATTGGATCGCATGTTTTAACCATTAAAGACACAACTTTGCTTTAAACTTTCTGTGATTTTCTTATCTTTCTGCTGATATTCCAAGTGACTGAAGTCGATCACCTTCTTTCATATCTGCGGCTGGCAGTCCATTTATCATAAAGTTAGCCTTTCAGGTGCAGACAGGAAGGGGGAAACTGTCCTGCGTTACTGCTGTCAGGAAATATATTCTGAAGCACCACTGGGACCAGAGCCAGGCCAAGTTCAGTATCACGGTTCTTCCACCTGGCCCGTGTAGCCCGGCTGCTTTAACTGGCTTTTGTGGTTTTTATTCTCAGTGGGATGATGCAATGTGCAAGCAAGGGCCGTCTATTGACCACACATCTGTGGGGGTGTCACAGTGTACAATGACACTGATCGTGTGTGTGTGTGTTTGGCTGTGTGGCTGTGTGTGTGTGTGTGTGTACCTAAAGGCCAAAAGGTATTATTTATTGCTGCTTCTAAAAGACACAAACATAAACCCTGTCCCTCAACACCCTTCCTCCTCCCGTTTTTTACCCGAGGAAGTCTGCCCCAAGCTCCAAAAGAGAGAGGCAGTTGTGACGTATTTTTACTGTTATATTTCACAAACGTGATACTTAGTTAAACGTTTTGTTCTGCTGGATAACAAGCTAACGTTAGGCCTTAAACAACTACAGCACGGTCACATGACTTCACCGCTAAGCTAAAGGCGGCTAATGTTCGAGGTGAGGACGTTTAATGTGCAACATACCTCCATAAGTCGCACATTAGTTTAGAAATTCTGTTCAAGTGTCATCTGTTCATCATTGATAGGAGCGCTTTATGAATGAACGACATCAACAAGGCCTTTTTATTTTATTGAAAACTAAGCTATTTTAAGTCCCGTAAATGGACATAAAGTACAAAACATATTTAAAATAAATGTGTTTTTATACAACTTGCACAAAGAAATTGAATAGATAAATATTACGCAATACGAAACTCTTAACACAAATAATTCCCCTCAGCTTTAGGCCTTCAGATTCATAAAACGAACAAACCAGATACTGCATTTCTACAGAGCTGTTTTAAGAGCTGGTAAACTTTCACTTTACCAGAAGCATTGTACAAATTCCACTCAAATATGATTTATGTTTGCTGTTGATCTTGGCTCATTGCAGAGGGGGTCGATAACGCTGCTCTCCGGGGCCTCGGTTGCGTCGGACAGTGATTGGGTGTTGACGTGCAGGTGGTTTTGCTTGGAGGAAGCTATCGCGCCGGCACTAGCCTCCAGCTTCAGTCTCCGAGTGTGTTAACCGCTGTGATTAAAACGATGGAAATGGAAATGGAGCGCCGGTACGACCGCCTCTTCAGCACATTACCTTTTATTGATTCCTGTGGTGGAAGTGTGATCTCTCTTTCCACATGCAGGTCAGAGGTAGCTTCAGGGCTGATGGCTGCTCACAGACCCCCTCAAACCCAAAAGGCTTTTTAAATCTTTTGGCAGAAAGATTATCCGTCCTCTGGTCAGAGCCTCCCTCGCTGCTGCTCAGCAGACAGCTTGGATTTCAATCAAGTTTCAATCCTCACTTCCTGTGAGCGGAGAGAGGCTCCTACTCTGCAGCAGGGTTTCATTTGGACGATAGGAGCAAATGTGTGTTTTCTGTTATTGGCGAAACACTTCTTTGTTTCGAATTTTAAACGTGGATGTAGTTTGTCGCTAATTCAGTCACAAGGAATTAAGCTACTCCCCATGAAACACACTTTGAAGTAGTCATTAATTCCAGCTTGTTGGACAGTTTGACGATGTACTTCAATATGTCTCTCATCAAAGATACTGCCATACCATAAACACAGTGGCAGTTCCCTTTAACATCTCTATGGGCTGGGTATTGAGCAATAGTAGGCAATTTTGCATTAAATCAAAAAGCTTTTTTACTGAAAATATTAGCATTTATTTTATTTTTGTGCCACTGCGATGAATAACTTAGATTGTGTCATTGCTTTAAACAAAAACAGACATCCCTTTTTTTTATTTACATTCCCATCTTTAACAGGCCATCTTAGACCAGAACCAGTCCTCCACTCTTCTGTTTCTTACTGGTTTCTGTGTCCATCCCTGTCCTTCTAAAACTGGGAGCTGGGAAACTGGGACACTGTGACACATCACATCACAGCTTTAACGTGAGCCGTCTCTCCCAGGCCTGCAAATCCCAGTGCCCAGGCCCCCACTGTCCACCAACCCCACACCAGTACATCCAGTTAGAAAAAGTGTGTGTACGTGCGAGGTCACATGGTTCTGCCGGATGACTTGTTGCAATCGTGCTGAGGTCGACACATTTAATTGTGAGGGACCGGGTCGCAGAGGGGCACGGGGAGAGTTCTCATAACACACACACACACACACACACACACACACACACACACACACACACACACACACACACACACAGAATAGAGCCTGAAACATTGCATTCATTCTGTGCCTGACCTGTTTACTAACCACATTAGCAGAGTGGAATAGAACAGCTATTTTGTGCAGATAATATTCAGCATCTCTTTATTCCACCCGTTGTCTCATTTTAGGTTGCTCTCTTTAACAATACACGTAGACTTTACTTCGTATCTGGCTTTACAATGTGAAGGACATTCGTCACGGCACGGCATGTTTATTTTAGTTAGTTGAATTACTCCCCCCCCCCCCCCCCCCCCCCCCCCGACCAATCAGCTCAAAAATAAGACTGTCCTTGAACGCATCACCAAGGGGAGCTTTAAACGCGTTCCTGATGCTTCACTGCTCGACCATAACCGTAAAAAGGAGATAGGACCATAGAAATGCTCTTTTTTTGTATTTGAGTGCGTTTAGTCGAACCAAATGGGTCGTAAAAATAGTGCACACTAATATGAAGTATAGTTAATGAGCTGAAACAAGGAAAAGTTATGCAAAGGAGGGCGAGGCGGGGTTTACATCCAGGTGTAATGAAGCGACACCTCAAGGCTGGGTGACTTTGACTGACTGTTATTAAATGTAAGAGTAAAACAGAAGCACAGTTAGTTAAAATCAATGTCTCTATTTGTGGTTAACCCCACCCGTGTGGCACGCAGAGTGGATCAAAAGCAAACGCCTCTAATGAATATCAAATACCTTTTCGACTATCAGGACGGTGACGGGGTTACTGTGTGTGTTTGGCAAGGTGCCCCAGGCTCTGCTGTCGCATGTTTTATTCACTGTTCATTAAAGTGGCTGTTTCATAACACTTCATCTGCATTCACACTCCAGGGAAGAGGTACTGTACACACACACACACACACACACACACACACACACACACACACACACACACACACACACACACACACACACACACACACACACACTGGGGACAATGGAGTGACTGAGGGCTCTGGCAGAACTTCCTCGCCCCGATGTAAACTCTCTTTTGTCTCGCAGTCCTCCTCCGATCACTTCATTATCCAGCCAAAGATGAAAAATACTTCCAAAGAAACCATGACAACAACGCAGCTCACTCCCCCCCCACCCCCCCCCCCAAAAAAAGAGAGAGAGGAACCGAGAGTGAAAAAGAAGGTCTCTCGTCTCCGCTTTGCATAATGTGTTTTTAGGGAGGATTAGTCCTTAAAAAAGGGGGGAGTGGCATCGTAATTGTGATCATTTTTGCACAATGGCTCCTCAACCCAAGAGCATCAACAAATACAGACATCAAAGAGAGGAGCTGCAGCGGGGCGGGGGGGGGGGGGCACGAGGGAGATAGAGTTTTAGGAGGAGAGGAGGAGAAAGGAGGCCAGCGTCTGGGGGGTGAAGATGAAGCTGTAACTGAATTTGCCGCGCTTTAAATGGCAATGATGGGTCCGCGACATCAAACACAACAACAAGGCAGCTTTGTGAAATAAAGAGTGGGATTTTCGCCTCAGCTTTGTTCCGTTTTCCATTCGCTGATGTCTTTTTTATTATCCCACATTTGGCGCGCGACCAAGCAAAGCAAAAGCGGAGACTAATCCTGACTCGGAATAAAACATCAGCTCCGTTTCCCCGCGCCTCGGCTCACTCGTGTTTTCATAGCTGTGTGATCACTGGCTGTCAGTCAACGTTATATATTACATGCATTACAAACTACCTGTTATTTAGTCTACAGGGGGGGCCACAGAAGGGAGGGTTACTTGACCTTGAACATATTTTCCTGCTGGTTTAGAAATGTTCTATCTTATTCTGGTGTGTGTTAAATGGATGAAAATAATCATATTTCTTGCCAATTCCGACACATTTAGAGGGGAATTCAGATTTAGTTTTGATGTGGGGTTGAAAGAAGCACATTCTTTGAGAACTACTACCATTACATGCTATTTTTATTCCATCTTCTCCCCTATTCAGACGATAAACTTGGTGCATTTTATCCCACTGCTACAGTTTGATGTCTTTAAACTATCACAAATGACGAATTAATCCAATTAAAGATGCATTTCAAATATTAATATAGGGAAAATTTAGATTTTGATTGTAAAAGGCACTTAAAAAATGCAATATATGCAAAAATAAAAGTGTTTTAAGCAACTATGCTTTACATTAAATGCAATTTTTTATGCTTTCCAAGTATCAGACAAAAAACCCCTGCTATTTACAGTTCTTTTTATCCCACTGCTACAGTTTGATGTCTTTAAACTATCACAAATGAATAAATTAATCCAATTAAAGATGCATTTCAATTGTCAACAGAGAGAAATTTCAGATTTTTATTGTAAAAGGCACTTAAAAAATGCAATATATGCAAAAATAAAGTGTTTTAAGCAACTATGCTTTACATTAAATGCTATTTCTTCAAGTATCAGACAAAAACCCTCATATTTGCTGTGCATTTTATCCCACTAATACAGTATGATGTCTCATTAAAGATGCATTTAGCCGCTTTGTTCAATTATGCAACAGCAGCCTGATCTTCAGTGGGCGTTACCTCACACATGCACTATGAGCCTCTGTGGTGCTGCTTCCTTTAATTCATTTACATTAACCAGTGACCTAATAACCCTATTAATTATACGCTCTCCTTCCAGTGTTATTCTTAGCACCCATTCCTTATTCCTTATTCACACATGAGCTACACTGTTCTAGTTTGTCTTCACACATTACTGTACTATCAGAGTTATAAATAACAGCACTTTACTATCTAATTACGGCATACAATTCACTCTGAATGAACGAATACAGGCATAAATATATACAGATGTAAAGAGAGAAGAGGAGACTCATTTCATCTTCAACATATGGAAGTCTTTGTAGTTCATTGAAGCAGCCTGCTGGAGCTGAACATGGGTTATTCCCATGTTTGTCTTTAGGCAAACCTTTAATTTTGTGTTATAAAAATGGAGGTTAATTGATAATTTATTCCCAAATGTGGATCATTTATCTGAAAAAGAGACCTAAAAAGGAACCAGGTGTTTATGGATCTAGGAATCTTGTAATTCATTTTGGTATTTGATTATTTGATGTGTAAGTCACAGTGAAAAGGTGCAGTGTCTTCTTGCTGTTGGATTCATTTGGAGGATCTTAGCCTTTAATGTTTGAAGAACCCACATACAGTATTAATCACACCTGATCTCCTATAATGCTTCCATCCAGCGTGTCACATCATTCATGCTGTTCACAGAGCCAGACAGATGTCTCTATAGCCGGAATATAAATTGGTCTCTCATGCAGTTCATCATCTCCTTATATCAGCTTTAAGAATCACCGCCTGTCATTTCCATTAGTTACTGTAAGGCTAATCAGCTGCCATTATACCGGTCCCTCCTATGGAGCAGGAAGGAGGAGGGGAGAGTCAGACTGAGCGACATTTTACTCAGCGTGGCACAGTAGGAGGGTTGTGTGTTTGTGTGTGTGTGTGTGTAGTAAATCTATGGCCATCAGACGGAGCAGTAATAGCATTATAGCTTCGGCCTGCAGCAGTAATGTGTTTGGTTAAGGTCTGTAATTAAGACTCCTTTATCCATCTGTCTCTCACTTACACACAGTCCTGCATACAAAGCAACACACATGCAGAGACAGAAGTTATTCTACTCGAGAAAATGATGAGTAAACGAAAGGTTATAAGTGCTGCTTTTACATGATTCATTGCAGTGTTGAAAACTTAACTAATGAGTAGACATAACGGCGTGAGAGCAGAGTTAGTGGTTGCATCTCTGCACGGTTTCAGACCAGACAAAGTCTATCAGCCTGCCCCCCGGGGAGCTGGCTGTAAATCCCAATCTGTTGGACGTTTGGCCGGAGATCTCCTCTACTCCTCGCGGACAGGCTGCTTTGGATCAGGAGGACAGAGTCTTAGCTGATTCGTTTTAACGTCAGCCATCAAAACAGTGAGATTCAGAGGAGCCGAGACCAAGAGGTGAACGAGTGACGTCATGGTGTCGGCCATCTGTGTTTTGTTGAGCCGACGGGTGGTCAGGGCGTTGGATCTGGGATGTAATGGTTGTAGCTCAGCCACTGGGAGCCTTCTGCAGAACATAACCAATATATTGCACCTGACCTCTGCAGGACGTTGGGTTGTGATGTCACTTCCTGGACTGAAGTCTCATTACTTTAATGCATGATTTAGGCTAGTCCTTAAACCAGGAGATGAGTTAGCATTGTATCTGGGCCTTCATCTTGTGGTTAAATATCTGAAATCTACATAAATATGTAATCGCTGTGCAATCTTTTGGCCTGAGTTTCATACATTACATTACACTTCAGACGCTTTTATCCAAAGTAACTAACAAACTCTCAATCCTGCCTCCCACTTCCCATGTATGAGAGTGATAAACCTGTATATGTTAGCACAAATGAAGAAGTGACTCTAAATAAAGATGCATTTCAAATGTTGACATGGGGAAAGTTCAGATTTTGTTTGTAAAAGGCACTTAGAAAATGCAATATATGCAAAAATAAAGTGTTTTCAACATATATTGATATTTTTGTCTTACTCCAACGTCTCCAGACTTGTAAAGGTGTAAAAGATGGAGCCGTTTTATCAACTTGAGCTCATGTGCAAAAGTAGTGACGTAATGCAATGCAACAAACTCTGCAGAATGCCTCTTCTTCCTCCTCCTCCTCCTCCTCCTCTTCCCTGTCTTTGAAGACCCCAGCCTCTGACAGAGGATTCATGCGTTTCCTTAAACACCGTCTCCTCTGGTGATGAATCTCAGATCTGAACTTTACTTTCTGAGTTCCTGAAAAGATCCTCTCTCCCCTCCCTAAACGCTGCGGTGTGTTGGGTAAGGTGTCTGCAGACGGCTCTCAATCCTCCCGAGTCCCCGCTTCACTTTGAGAGTTTGTAGTTGTAGTTTTTCTCTCACACGGGGGTGTCCTGCCTCCCCCTCCCTCCTTTCCCCTTCCCTTTTTTACCTCGCTGCCATCCCTCCTCTCCTGCAGATGATTTTCAGTGTGTGCAGCGCCTGAGTGCCACTTTCAGGAAGCGGAGCGGATTCCTCAGCCCGTTGCCATGGCAGCGTTCCCATGGCTCCACGACACACTTTCTGGCTCCCCCTCCTTGCTCTCGTTAATCTCCCTCTCTCCCCCTCGGTTTCCCCAAAAAATTGCTGAATCCAAAATGTGATTTCTGGACGAACAGTGGCTCCTCTTTTAACTTTGACTTCTGGAGAGGATCTGGTTCAGTCTCACAGGTCTGCAGTGTTTACTTTCAATTTCCTGTGGGAAGGATTTCACATTTATTGCAAATTAATTTTAATCCGTGATATTTCTTATCGTCCTAATCTAACCATGAGGTTATTATGTAGATTTTAAGAAAGGGTGCTGGTACTGCTAAGCCAAAGAAAACAGTAAAGATCACATCCGTGTGAAAAAGAGCTTGATAGTTGTACTGCCTTTCATAGTGTAAACTCTGCCCTTTTTGTCATTGGAGGGGACGTTTTGAGGTGTTTTCACTTCAAATATATAAATGTCCCAATCTGTCACATAAGAGGTGTTTGACAATGATGTTGACTACCATGCATGGCAACTGCAGACATGTAGTGCGTCTCACGGAGGAAGCAACTAATCCTGTATGCGAAACGCCTCAAAAGGACCAAAATAAATGACCTTTTAACCCAATTTCACAAATATCTCCAGCACGATTTATGACACCTTGCTCTGAAGCGACATGTCAATTAGATCATTACATTAATTTGCATGCTTTAGTAGCTTGTGCTCTGTGTGTTTTTAAATATATTAGACCCCTTCCCTTTTCCGTAAGGCAACAAGGCTTGATCACTCGTTATGTTTAGGGCAAAGTATTTCCACAGATCTCAGTCCAATTTCTAAATGAAATCAATAGAGCGATCCAGAGTGAGAGTGAGTGAGGGATACATGCAGGACAAGAAGGTGATGGACTTTGAGAGCAGGAATCATTTGATTTTGCACCTTTTTATGTATTTTGGACACATTTTTGGAGAATAAATGCCCATTTTGTAATAAAACATGGGAAATAAATGCATTACATGGCTAGTTGTTGAATTATAGGAACCATTAAAGCATTATAGGTTTTTATTTAAGCTTCCATTTCTAATCCTTTGTCTCCAGCGCCTTCATATCAGGGCTGTAGCTCACCAGGCTGATGTCACTGTGCCCTGCAGCTGACCTGAATGCACTTGTGTGAGGAGGGAAATGCCTCTGGGTCAGTGTGTGTGTGTGTGTGTGTGTGTGTGTGTGTGTGTGTGTGTGTGTGTGTGTGTGTGTGTGTGTGTGTGTGTGTGTGTGTGTGTGTGTGTGTGTGTGTGTGTGTGTGTGTGTGTGTGTGTGTGTGTGTGTGTGTGTGTGTGTGTGTGTGTGTGTGTGTGTGTGTGTGTGTGTGTGTGTGTGTGTGTGTGTGTGTGTGTGTGTGTCAGAGCGAGGGAGTATCCTCATCATTGCATGATCACAAACCCAGACTAATGCCAGCGTCTAGCTTTCGCACAAACATCCCCCTCACACACATTCACCAACACACACACACACACACACACACCGACTTTAGATGGGGGAACACCCACCGAGGAGTAGCGATATCCACCCTCACTGATTTATTAATGAGCAGGTAGAGATGGAGCGAGAATATAGCGGAAAGAATGAAAAAAGTGGGGAGGGGTCGCACACAGAGACAAATAAGAGATGAAGGGCAGCGATGAAGAGGAGCGTGCATGTATTATTAAACAGCTGGGGTGTTAGATTATTTACTGCAGCTGGAGAAGGGGTCGATATTGACACACACACACACACACACACACACACACACACACACGGAACACTCCTAAGAAATGTCGGCACTATGTGACATTTTTGTGTAATTGAATGTCAGGAGACATTAGAGGCAGGAGGAGAAGGAGGGACGTAAAGAGGTCATTTTATCACGTGTGGTTCAGTCTGGACAAACAAATTAAGCAGCATACACACACACACACACACACACACACACACACACACACACACACACTCACACACTCACTTGAGCAATTACAACATTTCTTTGTTTACTTCCATTTTCTTGGCTTTGGTTTTCATCTCATCCTGGAAATATTAATAGTGCCAAAGATTATATTGGAAGGGTGGGAAAGTGTGTGAATTTTTAAAAGAAGAATCAGAAATTTGAAAAAGTCTGAATTGTTAGGAAAAACAGATCATTTTGAAGAAATAGTCGAAAGAAAAAAGTCTAAATTTGTTCAAATCTGACAAAAATGTGGGGTTTGTAAAAGAAGGTGATTAGGGCCACATGAATAAGGAGTTAGACTAATGAGAAAATAGTGGGACAGTTTTAAAAGTGAACATTTAGAATAAATAATTGGAAGTGTTTAAAAGTGGTCATTATTATTTCCAGAGATCTGACCCATAAACACACACCTTCCACATGCACATATGCAAACAGTGAGCACACCGTCCCAAATCTTATCCAATTTCTCCCCGTGTCATTCTTGATCAAGAACTACAAATCTCTGTAAAATGAAACTCTACACAGTCACATTTAATGCAAAATCTTGGGAAGTACTTTGATAATAAGGTATCATAAAGAATACATAATAATAATTCAGCATCACTATTTAATACTGAATGTTTTATATTCTAAAATGATGTGCACATTATTTATTGAAATATATTTTCTTATATTTTTTATTTAAAATAATTATTGTATTTTATCGGACACTTTTAAGTTATATTATATATACGTTCATTACCGAAAGAACGAGATCGCGGATACAAGCGGCCGAAATGGGATTTCTCCGCAGGGTGGCTGGCATCTCCCTTAGGGATAAGGTGAGAAGTTCAGTCATCCGGGAGGGACTCGGAGTAGAACTGCTGCTCCTTCGCGTTGAAAGGAGCCAGTTGAGGTGGTTCGGGCACCTAGTGAGGATGCCACCTGGGCGCCTGCCTAGGGAGGTGTTCCAGGCACGTCCAGCTGGGAAGAGACCGAGGGGTAGACCTAGGACCAGGTGGAGGGATTATATCTCTTCGCTGGCCTGGGAGCGCCTTGGAATCCCCCAGTCAGAGCTGGTTGATGTGGCCAGGGAAAGGACAGTTTGGGGCTCTCTGCTGGAGCTGTTACCTCGACCCTGACGGAAAACCGGGAGAAGATGGATGGATGCGTTTATTTATTTCTATGTATTAATTTTTATTGTACATTCTTACTTTAACTTAGATTAATATAAATGTTTATTTTATTTTGTATCTTTTTATTTTCTATTAAATCCTATTTAAATTAGATGCAAGCGTCCCTATTGTTATGGTTCTAAATGATTTAGATCTAGACTGATCTGCATTCTGCTTCATTTATTTTTTCACCCAGCACACGGCTCACATCATATGACACAGGCTCTACATGCAGCTCTTCCCTTGTGGCCCCTCAGACACACACAGTCTCTCTAATGAAGCTCACTCTCTTTTTTCTGTCATAACCCTCTCTTCCCTATCCTCTCCTCTTTCTTCCTCTCTTCCTCTACCCTCTCCTCTCTTTGTCTCCCCCCTCTCTGTCCCTCGTGGTTCCTCTGGCTCATTAGCAAAGTTTAGAGAAGTTTCCGGCTCATTTGGCTCTTGGCTCGTCACGGCTGCACTGACATTGAACGCTGTGATAAGCGGCTGCGCCCCGCGGCGGACATGACACCTCCGTCTCTGTCAGGCCTCTCAGCTGAGCACCAACCTGTTCTTCCTCTCTCATGTCAGAGGAGCTATAATTGTGGTTTTCCTCCTGGGGGAAACAACATGTCAGAGAGCAATTTTAGACAGACAGCGAGTGATTCAGTTTTGGATATTTAATACCAATAAATGTAGGTCTGATTCTCACCATTACCCAATCATCTCTCTCTCCTCAGCCGTAGACCAGCATGCCGTTGGTCAAGAGGAACATCGAGCCCCGGCACCTTTGCCGCGGGGCGTTACCGGACGGGGTGACCAGTGAGCTGGAGTGTGTGACCAACAGCACTCTGGCCGCCATCATCAAACAGCTGGGCAGCCTCAGTGAGTATCCTGGGGGAAAGAGTCTTACTTGACACGACATTAGTTTAGCTTACAGCACATCTTTTATTGAAGGAAGCACAACTTTTGTTAAAGACTTGAGATGTTCAAGTACACTTTTAGTTAAGTACTGTAGAGCTGCAGAGATGTCCAGGACCACAAACACTATGCAACAGAGTGAAATAAAGGTTTAGTTTGGTACAGATCCTCTTGAAAAAGTCACACCATATTCATTTTAATATATCTTTGAATTATATTGAGAATAATGAAGCAATCCCTCCTGTAAAATAATAAGATTATTAGTCAAAAATAATCAATGAGTGGTTTTAGTGACAAATGGTGCAGCCATAATCAAACTAATGAATTTAACGAAGGTAAACGTTGATAAAATTCCTTGAATGACTTATTTCTAACCGTGGACTGACATTAAATGCTACCAATGCTCAAAGACTAAAGCCCTGTGCACACCAGCGTTTACAACTCATCTCAGTTTACTTCAAAGTTGGGTTGCAGATTATTCAGCGGAATAAAAGATCCCGTTTTGATATGACTAACAGTCAGAGTCTAAATGAAATTCAGCGACGTCTCTGTGAGTGATGCTCTGCCTCGGCCCCATCTGTCATCTCTTTGGCGTAGAGGCAGAGAGATGCAGCAGGTGGGTGTGCATGTTTATACGCGTGCGCATTTCAATAGGCTTAGAGGTGGCTGTGCTATCGAGGAGGGCTTCTCAGTAACTACATTTACATATTTGTAATTCTGTCACACACGACACACCTCCACCTCGGGGGATTTCATTCATCTCCTGGTTGTTTCTGAATATTTTTGGACAGTTTTTTCGACTTTTATTTGGACTGTACTTCAGTGAAATGTGGATTTGATAGTCATTTCTGTTGCTCCAATTAAACATTAATGCCTTCTGCACAAATGAAGCATATCCCAGTGTTATTCACATACAAAAAGACCATTATTTAGATCACAAGAGCATCACTTCAAACAAAACCCTGGTCAATTATTTAGGATATAAACCCAGATATGGCAACCGGAGCTCAGCTGGCCACCGTGAAAATGTTGATTCACTTTCCCCGGGTGAAAGAATATTCCATACTCTTTTTAAATGTGTGTGTGTGTGTGTGTGTGTGTGTGTGTGTGTGTGTGTGTGTGTGTGTGTGTGTGTGTGTGTGTGTGTGTGTGTGTGTGTGTGTGTGTGTGTGTGTGTGTGTGTGTGTGTGTGTGTGTGTGTGTGTGTGTGTGTGTGTGTGTGTGTGTGTGTGTGTTTGTGTGTGTGTGTCTATTTTTCCGTCCAGGTCGCCATGCAGAAGACATTTTTGGAGAGCTGTTCAACGAAGCCAACAGCTTCTACCTGAGGATGAGCAGCCTGCAGGAGAGGGTGGATCAGCTGGCCGTGAAAGTCACGCAGCTCGACTCCACCGTGGAGGAAGGTACGGACGGGAGTTTGGATTAATAATGAATGATCACGTAGGACTGTGTGTGTGTGTGTGTGTGGGGGGGGGGTGTGGGTGTGTGTGTGTGTACAAGTTGTTCCACTTTGTTTCATGTCTCTCTGCTTCATCACGATCTCCATTTCATTGTGTGAACACAAAGACACACACTCACTCTACAACACTCCTGTGTGTGTGTGTGTGTGTGTGTGTGTGTGTGTGTGTGTGTGTGTGTGAGTCATGATCGTTATCTCCATCATTAGGCATTTCACTATCTCTGAAGGTCGATTCTTTTAATGCAGTAATTGATAGACACACACACACACTCTTGGTCAGGCTGGGCTGTGATGATCCACTCAGCCCTTACAGAAGGATTTCAGAGCGCAGTACGGTGGCCCTGGAGGCTCAAAATGAACTTAAAAGCGAGAGATGAGAAACCTCAAAGCTTAGTGCTCTTCCCCTCCCCTTATCCATCTCCCCCATTCCTCCTTTTCATACTTTCCTCACCCTCTCTGACTACTTCCACTTCTCTTTTTATCCTCACCTCCTCTGTCCTTCCTTTCATCCTTCCTTCCTTTCATCCTTCCTTCGTCTAATTTTCCTCCATCCTTTTTGTATAATTATTCCTACTCTCATATATCTATTTCTCTCCCAAACATCTCAATCTTCCTCTCCTTCACTGCTCCTCCTCCCCATTTCCTTTCTCTTCTCACTTCCGTTTCTTTCCTCCCTGTATTCCTCCCGCTCTCTCCCCCCTCCTTGTTAATATTGCCGAGTCATTCTGCAGCGCGGCGCCTCAGACAGAGCTTCAGATAAAGCTGCACAGACGGCGATGAAAAGGAAAAGCTCAGCAGTCCTCAGCCTTTCCCTCCTCTTCCTCTCCTCCTCCCCCGCTCACTCTCTTTCATCTCCTCCTCCGTTCATTTCCATGCTTCTTCTTCTTCCTCCTACGCATAACCAATTTGTCCGTCCATCGTTTTTCCACCACACATTCACTCTGTCCTCTGGTACTCAGCCGCCTCTCGCTTCTTCTTCTTCTTCTTCTTCTGCCTCCTCACTCCCTCACTCCCTCACCCCTGCCTTCTACTTCTCCCACTTTGTTCTGTTCATTATGAAGCTAGCAGGCACATTAAACCATGAATGAAGGAGGGAGGGAATGAAGGCAGGCAGAAAGGAAAGGTAAATGAAAAAATATAAAGGAGGAAAGAGAAGGATAAAGGAAGGAGGAGACAAAAGGAAGGAAAGGTAATGAAGAAGAGAAGCAAGGAAAGGGAAGGACAATAAGTATCTTGTCAATTCAAGTTCTAGTCCTTAAAAAGCATATTTTTAGCATTTAAATTGGGGAAAATACCATAAAAAGCACAACATTTGAAGGCGTTAAAGAACAAGTAGTATAAAGGTCTCTTAAAATAACATCACATAGTTTAGGAAAGCGGATCAAACGAGCTTCACACATCGACATTCTGATTTGAATCGCTTCTGTTTCTCGTTAACTTCACTCGTGTTAAATCGCATTTTCACTCTGTTCATGGGAAAGGAATGATGCGTCACACACACACTACACACACACACACACACACACACACACACACACACCTCCACTAAAAGAGCATCTCTTTGAAACTGATATTCATTCATCTAACTCTCGTTATACTTCCTGTACGGTGCTGCACCTCCTCTCAGACGCTGACAGGATTATTAAAGCATCCACGTCGTGATACACTCATCCGGTTATTAGCAGGAACACAACATGTTTGTATGAGAGGGAAGAGAGACGGAGGACATGAAGCGAGAGGTGATAGAGAGACGGGGTGTGTGTGTGTGTGTGTGTGTGTGTGTGTGTGTGTGTTTGTGTGTTTGAAAGAGAGAGAGAAAGAGGGAGAAGCTAGAGGTCCCTTTGAAGATGTGTGTGAATGAAAGTTGCATTAGCTGCTAGTTTTGTGGATTATTCATCTGGCCGCGGGGACGGAAGCTTAGGAAGGAATGATCAAACAGCAAGCAGACAGGAGTGTGAGTGTGTGTGTGTGCTGACTGCAGAAACACACACACACACATACACAGATCAAACAGCCAATCGCTTCCTAGTTTTTTAGGAATTCGCTGTCAGAGGTTAGACCGAACATCCTCCTTTTTTTCCTGACGCTGTTAATGTTCACACACACACACACACACACACACACACACACACACACACACACACACACACACATACGGTATACAGTTCATAAGTCAAGTAAATCAGTGGTAGCAACATATGTCAAACTGATGCCGTGTGTGTGTGTTTGTGTGTGTGTGTGTGTGTGCGCGCGCTTATCCATCCGTTGATCCTGGATAGCCTTCCACTACTGTAGCGTTAAATCTCCTGTGGGGGGGTTAAGGGATTGACACACACACACACACACATCTTCTCTCTCACTCCCATTCTATCTCTCACACACACACTATCTCTGTTCTATGTAGACAAATCCCGTTATCACGCAGTGCTACACTTAAACGAATTACGTGCAAGAAAATGTATTAACTAAAAATTCACTAAATGTCTGGGGGAGGGGGGGGTGTTAAGCTGGTGCAACAAGCTCTAAGACTTATCTGTCCCTGCTGTCCCATTATCATACTCTGTGTGTGTGCGTGTGTGTGTGCATATGTGTGTGTTGGAGGTCATACAGTGTGTACGATATCTGCATTATTCTATAAGCATGTGCAGTGTGTGTTATTAGAAGGATTTACAGGCACTTTCAGGGGTTTTATTCAATTTTTTTCTCCTTTTATTGTGGTAGAAACCCTAAAACCTGATCCATCCTTTATATAATTCTGATTAGAGCATACAATTCATTCAATATTTGTATTAAAGGAGACGTCCCTTGATGTTAAGTGGGCCCCAGGAGTCATTTTTGTCATGAAATGTTCTCATTTTCTGTCAAAACGTGTGGTATTTTATCGCCTGTTCTTCTGCTCCTGTAAGCAATTTCCCACATTCCCAGAATGCCTTTCAAAAAAATCCATAAACAGATAAATCTCAAGGTCCGAGGCTCGACAGTGTGATATTTTTGGACTGCACATTTGCTTTGAAGGTGGCACCCAAGACTGTGACTAAACTGTTAAACTCTGAAGTCTTACTTTGAATGTTATCTTATTTTATTTAATCTTAAACTGACTTTGGTGGCATAACACGTTAAATCTAAGTAGCTGTTCCCTGGATGATGTGTGCACCAACAAGATATCTCTCATCCCATAAATCCTGATTTGATTTATGAGTGCCTCTGCAGATCCTGGATCAGAGGGCAGTGCTGCACACCCAGGATTTAGCTGCTAATCCTCCGAGTTATAAAAACAGCTGTTTTCAGGGATTATTTCACAAATGCTGAAAACGATACCAAATAAACGAGAAATAAATACATGATACAACATTCGTGCCCTGTTTTTCGACCTAGCTGTCTTGTTTACTTTATGTTCTCTCTCTCTCTCTCTCCTCCCAGTGTCCCTGCAGGACATCAACATGAGGAAGGCCTTCAAGAGCAGCACCATCCAGGACCAGCAGGTGGTGTCCAGGACCTCCGTGCCCAACCCGGTGGTGGAGATGTACCATCGCTGCGACAAACCTCCCCCACTCAACATCCTCAGCCCTTACAGGTGAGTTAGTTATATTCATGTTATTTATTGGTTTAAGGAGTGTGAAGGAACAGCGATGAAATATTCTGCAGAAACCTGTCAACGAGAACAAGCTAATCAGGAAGCTACTGTACCATGCTAACGCTAACATGCTAGCAATTCATGCTAATGTGCTAATGAGCCGAGCTAACGTTGATTTCAACCAAAATTGTAAAAGCTCCTTCACTTCTTCTTCATTTTAGGTTGTTTTTGACTACAATACATGCTTTGTCTTCATAAATTACTATTTTTATCATAATATAATTTACTTAGTTGTCTGATTTAATCACAATTTAAGATGTGAAGTGGCTAGTAACCATGCTAATGTACCCGTTGGCCGATCAAATGACTTGACTTGCACCACGTTTGGAAAATCTGTTAGGTTTGCACAAGGCAAAACTCATATTTGTGAAGATCTAAAAGTAGTGCATGTAGTAATTTATCTAAAAAATGTATTTAATAAGGTTTTATTTTGTTGCATCTGCTCCTTCTTAAACCCACACACGTTCTGCTCCATTTCTTTGCCTCTTCTTTTTGTTCTCAACATCTTTGTCCCCTTTCTTTCTCTGCAGGGACGACAAGAAGGACGCTTTGAAGTTCTACACCGACCCCTCGTACTTCTTCAACCTGTGGAAGGAGAAGATGCTGCAGGCCACCGAGGACAAACGCAAGGAGAAGAGGCGACAGAAGGTGTGTGTACGCATCAGTGTGTGTGTGTCTTTGTGAGTGCATGTTGTCCTGAGTGTGTGTCTTTGTACACATGCTGCAGGCTGGATGTGTGTGTGATTGTGAGAGTAAAATACATCCATCTTCTGCTCAATTGTGAATTTGTTTTTATGCTGCTCTTTGATTTGATGCATTCCTCTGTGTGTGACATCATTAGCTTTGCTTCGTTTTGTAATTGGTTATTGATACAGCAGCAGGTGGACAGAGCCTCATAAATGACCAAAGGGGAATAAAACAGTGTCTATATTATACCATAATGACATTCATACAGGGATGTAGCTACTAAATAATGTGACAGCTATGACAGTGATTATTTACACATAAACTGTATAAATATATGGCAAAATAAATACTTTATACCTTTTTTTAAATGCAGAGTATTAAACCTAAACCCTTATTGTTTTCTATTTCAAGTTACCTTTTAAGAGCCATAAACTATAAGCAATCCAAATTTGTTTTACTTTTAATACAACATAGACCAATTTTAGTTTATAGGAGACTAAAGGGTAAAAGGAAGATGGGAAATTGGCAAATTTATCCTGGTAAAACTCATAACTTGGTCAGTAAAATAGCATATTTGGCATAAAAATCAAATATTTGTTTATATTTCTAGCTTTTATTTCCTTTTTATTCACTTCCTAGTTCTTCACTTGCTCTCTCGACATGTTTCAGACCCCTGAACGTCTGCTGCTGTACGTGTGATCACTGTGCTCTGTCAATATTTCTGTTCGATTTGATGCTGCTCACATGTTTATGTTCCCTCCTTTCAACCTGGAAATAAAGTCCCCTCAGAAACAAAGATGGAGGATCTACACCTTCCTCCTCTTCCTTTTGCTTTTCCTCCTTGTCTTCTTCTCTGATGTATAGAGTTATCTGGCCTCAAAGACTCCCCTTCCTCCTCCTCCCCCCCTGCTCCGTCTAATGCACCAGCTTCTCTTTTCTCCCATGTTTCCATAGGGCTGTCCGGCCCACCCTGACAGGCCCCACTCCAGACAGGCCCCACCCAGGAGCCCCCTGTCCATCTCTGTAAGACAACCCAGACCCCTAAACCCCACCCCCACTTCCCCCCATGCACCCATGCACGCTCACACACATCACACACTCACTTTTATGAAAGAATTTGGGAAGGACACAAGAAATAAATCACAAATATTACCACGAAACTATCCAGAGTTTGAATTTCAGTACTAAAAAAATACACACACTGTGTGTGTGTGTGTGTGTGTGTGTGTGTGTGTGTGTGTGTGTGTGTGTGTGTGTGTGTGTGTGTGTGTGTGTGTGTGTGTGTGTGTGTGTGTGTGTGTGTGTGTGTGTGTGTGTGTGTGTGTGTGTGTGTGTGTGTGTGAGAGACTTTGCATGCCACCTCATCCTCTCTCTAACCCCCTGTAATTGCTTTGCTTCCTGTCTTGAGTTAACACAACTTTTGGCTCCGGTCCATCAGCATCTTGTGTGTGTGTTTTAATAATGTCTGGAGGGTGGGTAGACTAGTGTGTGTGTGTGTGTGTCCATGGTGAAGGAGCTGGTGGAGGGGTCCTGTTCTCTTCCTCTGACCCAGACTGATCAATAATCAATAACTAACTCTCTCTCCGTCTGTCTGCCTCGTCTCTCCTGCAGGAGCAGCAGAAGCAGGTGGAGGACCCGGGCAGAGAGGTGAAGAAGGTCGGTTAACACACACACACACACACACACACGTGTCATTTTTATTATTTTACGCTTGCACTTCTTATTTTAAATTGTAACTTATCTTTTTGTATTTTTTTAGTGTTTTTATTGCATATACATTCTTGTGTTTCTATAATGTATTTATTTTATCTATCTTTTATTTTCATCACAAACCCTAATTTCTTCCAGAATAAAATAAAATATAAATTAATTCAGATTCTGACACCACCTGTAGACTTCCTGTCTGATTCTTTTTAAGGGCACTTTCTGTTTCCTTAGGTGAAAAATATTGAGTGTATCTACCCCAACTTTCTGATATCCTCCCTTGACCCATGCTTCACCTCTCCACTGAGTTTCATAATAATCTGGAGTATAGTTCTTCTGTTAAGGTGCTGAGAAACAGAAACAAAAGCAGACTTGGAGGAAAAAAACTATAAAAAGTGATGTTTTTAACATTTAAAAAAGGAATTCTCAACCTCTTATTGCACAATATCGTAGTTTTGTTTCCCAAAAACCTCTGGACTGCCAAGAGTGGCAAAAATAATATGATTTTAGGCACTTAGACTAAAGAAATAGCTCCTTGCAATCTCCAGTGACCGGCTTTAAACTTCATTATTACTTCTGAAGGACAGCTTTTTAAGGCCAGATCCTCACAATGTTATTTATTATCTAAATTGAGTCTACCTTCTTAAAGTGTTTTACAATGAACTCAGGTTTTTATGAGTGCAGTGGAAGAGAGGAAACCTTTGCCAGCAGAGATCGCTCTAAAACCATCTTTAATAAAAGTCTATTGAATCAATTTGTTAAAGTAAAGGCGATGAGACAATCGGCGCCCGTTAGTGGAGAGCGCAGGATGTTGAAGTGATACAGCCGCACGCTTTACCCACAATAAGTATCATCACCTACATTATTCATCAGCAAAGAGACATGATGTGGTTCCTGTCTTATTCCTCCAGTGATTGTTTACCTTTTTGTTTCTCTCTCCAGGTGCGTAAGGCTCGTAACCGCCGGCAGGAGTGGAACGTCCTGGCCTACGACAAAGAGTTCAGACCTGACGCCCGCCTCACCCCCTCCCCCTACCATGGCATGTCCTCAGAGGGATCCCTGTCCCCTGATAGCAGGTACACACACACACACACACACGGGACACATTATTGGGGTTTAAGGGTGAAGTTTTCTGCATTGGAATTGCAACCAAACTCTATTTCTTTCAGTTTTTCTCCAAATTAAAATGCTGTAAATGATATTTGTATATTATAAATGGTGTTTAGTGTGCAGGTATTTCTACCTGACCACCCAAAGTGTCACTATGACACACATTAGAGCTCCTCCCTGTGGCGGAGGTTAAGTCAGGCGTGCTCTGTGCAGCTCTGTGCTGCCCTCTTCTGGAGATGGTCGTTCAGGGCATGTGGATTTCTTGAATTGGTTTC
The DNA here is from genome assembly GCF_036324505.1 of Eleginops maclovinus. Taxonomy (NCBI): domain Eukaryota; kingdom Metazoa; phylum Chordata; class Actinopteri; order Perciformes; family Eleginopidae; genus Eleginops; species Eleginops maclovinus. The sequence goes on from NC_086362.1 coordinate 3,282,038, forward strand.
CTCAAAATGTTGTAAGAAAAGATTAGATCAAACTTTGAAAGGGAAGGGATCACTGCAGTGGCAACATAGGGATTCAGTCAGAATATTAACACAGAAAGTAAGGATGCAGGCAGAACACGAGATATCAAAAGCAGTGAGTAAAGGGAAATGGATACGTTGCATTTGGTCAATGCCATTGTAATTGTTTCTACATTTTAACATAATGCAGCATTTATGGTCTCCTTTTTCTCTCTTTAATTGTGAAACCTCAAGTTTACCTGTGGATTATTATCACTTTGTATTCATGTGTCATCTGGCTACTATGGGGTTGACTAATAATATTGGTAACAAAATAGTAAAGCAGCAATCAGGAGGATAAATGATATCGTGCGTTAAATCCTTCTTTGCTTGCTTAATCGACAGTTTAGTCACATTTTAAATACACAAAGATAATAAATAATATACAGTTTTATAGAGAATACATGATTGATATACACAAAATAGAATGAATACAAAACTTTATTAAGAAGCTGTTAAAACACGATGAATAAAAAGCAATACATTTCTTTTGAAGCCCGTAAATGTGACCCTCTTCTCTCCCACAGGTCGATGACTTCGGACTCTTACCCGGCGAGCCCCAACCACCCCTCCGCCCAGGTCCCCAGCGCCGTCCACCCCCCCGACCACGGCAGGGAGCACCTCAGCGCCGCGGCTCAGACTCAGTCCCTGGATCGGATCCTGCGGCCGCCCAACCAGCCCCCGGGGGCCACAGGTGCCGCGCCCGGGCGCCACGCAGCCTCTCTGGGCCGGACTCCGTCAGGACACGGAGCGCAGCCGGGCGGAGACCCCACGGTTAACGGGCCGAGGCAGCAGTCCGTTAAGGAGTACCGGGCCGGGCACGGGTAGGTTTTACTTCCAGCTGAAGTTAACGTGTGTCTTTCTAGGTATTACCTTTAGCGTTCTCACTATCTCAATGTGTATTTGGGTCGTTCCTCTCCGATGTGTTTTTGTCCTTTTGTGACCAAATTGTTTCTGATTTTTCCTCCCCCCGCAGTGGTCAGCCCTCCACCATCCCAGAGTACTACATCCCCCCCGCCCCTCCTCCCCCTCCCCCGACCATCCCCTCGGCTCAGACGGCCTTCGACGCCGCCGCCGTGCCTCCCGGCGCCGCCTCCGCCGTCCCCCCCACCTCCTCCACCCTCTCCCGCCCCTACTCCCCTTCTCCTCCTCCTCCCCCGGCCAACTACGTGCCCTCCCCCTCCCACCCTCCGTCGGGCGCCCCGCCGGCCGCCCCTCCTCCCCCGCCGCCCGGTGTCCCGACGGGCTACCACGGTCACGCGTCGCCCCTCCAGGCCGGCGTGGACGGAGCGCCGGCAACCAGGAAGTCCACCATGCTGGGGATGATCCCGATGAGCGACGCCCGCTCAGACCTGCTGGCCGCCATCCGTAGAGGTGAGAGTTCAAGGTCAAAGGTCGAGGTGGAGTTCAGGTGTAGCCGTTGGTGGGTGGATTTTGTAGCTTTTGGGTCTCACGTGTATTTCTGCGCATTAGATCCTTAATTTGAGCTACAGTTTTTATTACTCAGAGAAATTGAATTATCTGATTAAAAATGTAATACAATCCGAAATCACCGCCGTTTGGAGACGTTGCCAGAAACTTCTACTCATGCATATGCTCCCTCCCTCCCTCCCTCCCTCCCAGGCATCCAGCTGAGGAAGGTGCAGGAGCAGCGTGAGCAGGAGGCGAAGAGGGAGCCGGTCGGCAACGACGTGGCGACCATCCTGTCGCGCCGCATCGCCGTGGAGTACAGCGAGTCCGACGACGACTCCGAGCTCGACGAGAACGAGTGGTCTGACTAAACGTTTGAAATAAAGGGGGGGGGCGGGTGATCACTGGGAGTAAAGGGGGGCTGATGCATTGAGACACTGAGGTGGTGATGACGGGGTTTGGTGATGGTTCATCATTAACATTTCAACATTAATTCAATCATACATTCTTGCAGCCTCGCTTCGACAGCAACAGGTTGCCCCTGACGATGCCTGTTCTCTCCCCCCCCCCCCCCCCCCAACAACCACCACCACTCATTTGTAACCACTAATGTGACAGACAAACCCCTCCCTCGCTGCGTATGAGAGTGGTAATTATTATCAGTCCTGCAGGTTACGAGCCTGTAAGTAAAGTCAGGAGGGCCCCCAGTGAAGAGGGGTGGGGGGGGGGGGCGATGTGTTTACAAAGCACATGGTATAGCACAAAACTGTTGTAGTGCAATCTTAACTTATCTGCCAAATGCTGAGAAGGAATTAATGGAAACGTGAGGAAAATCAGGGAAAAGTTAGAGGAGGAAACACTGACTTTTGAGAGTCCGGCTTTTTGATCGTTTTACCCAACTTGAGACGAAACAATCGGCTCCTAAATCTTCTTCCTGTAATCAAACCTGCCGTGCGCGTTGAGCCTGTACCTTTAGATATCTCCATAGTTACCTATCTTTGTCACGTTATTTATAATGTGTCAAAAATAAATGCATTTTCAGTAAGAAAGACATGGAATCAAATAGAATGAAGATTCAGATTTATCAACGGGTGAGATTACACATTCTCCTTACTGCTCAAAGGTCCGGAGTTTCTCAACTTATTTACATTTAAAACGCAGACTTTTTTAAACACACAGCTCAAACTGCAGCGGACAAGGTTCATAATTTAGGTGCATCTCCAGATCTTGTGTATTACATTTTGGTAGCTGTGCAATGAGTGTTTTTAATGGCTTGTTTATCGTGTTAATTTCTACATATTTTGTGAAAAAGTTTAATTTTTTTTAATGTTTTTTAATTCTACTTTGTTTTAAAAAAAGAAATCGAATTATTTCTTCAAAAGTGTCAAATTTACCTAAAAATTCTGACTTTTTTTTCTAGTTTTTTAGCATTTTATTAGACACCATGCAACCTGCCATTATAATTACATGACACGCAACATGTAGAAGTATCCACAGAGAAATGAGATGCTGTTTCTCTTATTTTATTTCTGGTAAAGCGATTGAAAAGCCCCTAAAGTCCGTGCAGTCCTCCATACTTTAATCATTGTGGCGCACAGTAGTTCCCTTATTGCGTAATAGCTGAAGCGAGCGCCATTCTTTTTATTTTGTCACCATTCATGACATTTCAGGCAGTGACAGTGTGCTGTGGTATTGGTCTTTATATATAAACGCTTCCACACACACACACACACACACACCGGAGTCGCCCTCACAGAGCTTCGTCATCCTGAGCCAGGGGTCAAAGGTCACCCGTTCCATGCGACCCCCGCTCACTTGGTGAACGCAGACTATAAATACTAGGTGTAAGAGCAGTAATATATTCTCTATCTCTTTTCAGTATAGGTTTGGCTAATCCTCCGTATGAGCTGATTGGACTGTAGTGTTTTTCTATAACGTGGTTTTTCTTTTGACGATGTGCTGCGGTGAGTTGTTCACTTTGGTTTAGTTTTTTGGGGGTTTTCTATTCCGGGCTGTAGTCGAGGTACAGGAAAAAACAGTTTCACTCAAATCAGAGAAGCATTTCTAACTTAATACTGCTTTTAATCTATTCTCGAGCGTTAAAATCCCCCCAAAAACAGCATGTAATGCTAGGTTTATGCATTTCCTAACACTCAATAAGTTCCAATGTTCCTATTTTTTGGGGGGCAATGAAGCATTTGGGGTTTGCTTGAATCATGAGACACAATTGCAATGTGAAAGAAATCCCCTCAAGCTGTTTTTAGTTATCCTTTTGTGCTAATTAAATCTCCCTGTGGAGAGAAATTAGACAAATTTGAGAAGCAAGTCGATTATAAATAAATATAAGCACTTAACTTCAAAAGAGCAAATGGAAACGTGTAAAAGTGTAGTTACTTCCTGCTTTGCATTGAAATATAGGCAGAAATGTGCTGTAAACGTCACATTTTCCACCAAGTTTGGCACAATTGGATATATATTTTCACCATTTTAAAACACCAAACAGATTGGCAGCTAAACCAATCAGAGAGCAGGGATCCAACATGAATTTGACGCCCATATTTGGTCTGTGGGATCGAGGCGTTTGGTTTTAGTTGAGTAGTTATTTTGTTGTTGTAAATAAATACCACATGCTATTTACAGAACGGCTCACTGTGGAAGAACACAGACTGGATTAAACTGGACCTTTGATGGATGTGTTGTTGCTGGTGGTTCTCCCCGATTGTTTGGTAAAGTACTTATGTTTGTTAAAGCGGAGAAGCACACGTGTCATGGATACAACTCCCTCTGCCCTAAAAGCACTTCCTGGTCTCTGTTATGTCCTTAAATGTAAAAGCTGTGACTGAAAGACCTTAAAAACATTAGCCCTATTTTTCTTAAACTGGAAATACTTGCCGACCAAATCAGGCTAAACTCCACCTCTTGTATCTATGGCTACTGGCTTGTGGGAATACTTCATTATGTGTTGAAAATGTGAGAATTGAAATCATGTTGTATAGACTTTTTGGCGACGCAGCCTGTAAAGTTAAAAAAAATATCCATTCGGGGTGATATAACATAGACAATGGAACAAAATAAACTGTGTATTGCACACTAAAACCAACTGTAAGCAAGTATGCATGTAACTATAGACAATAAATGGTGAACAAAATGGGTGTCCTGTCTTTTTCCAACAATTAATGACATATTTTTGTATTTTTAGGATGAATTATCATGTCCTTTCTCGCTGGTGTTGATCGGTAATTGTTATCAAATGAAACGGATTCAAATACACAACAAAGGTTATGAAATCTGTACGTGTGCTTCTTTTAAATGTGTGTTTTGCGATAATTAGCATCGGAATGAGAAGCAAAATGACCCTTTTGGTGACAATCAATCCCAATTTCTTTTTCAATCCTAAAGATAATCTGTTTTTTTTACAACTTGAAAAAAAGAGGCTCGTTTTATCGTGAAATCCTGAAAAAAATGAGCAAAAAGTTGAAGATTTTAATCCAAATTTCCTGGTTTTTTTAATGTAGAGATTTAGCCATTTCATCCACTTAGCTCAAACTGAAGTACTGACCTTAATTGACCCTTAGTTACCACTTTCTGGAAATGAAACCTGACAGGAAGTAGGAGATGTTTGCCACGACATCATCAAATATTAGATTGTGTGTCTGTTGCTTTTCTTGGAACAAATCTGTCTCACAACTCTTGACGTACATCCAGAAATCATCAGTGCGTTTTGCCAGCGTTGCGTCGCGCCCTTCTGTGTCAACGCGATCCGTTCCAGCGCCGTGCCGCGCCGTTCTGGTTCTTGGCGAAAGGCGGAGGAGGAGGAACCGATGGGTGCTGTTTGTGAGAGAGAGGGAGTCATTTCGGGGCACAGATGGTGACACAGCAGAGAGAGAGAGAGAGGTCAGTGGAAAATACCAAAAAAAAGCACCATAGATGCTCAAGTCATGGGGAGGAAATGTATGTTAACCAAAGTCTGGAAATCCAGAGGAGTCAGTCTAAGAAGTGTTGAGTTTATCGAGAGTTTATTCATCCTTTGAGTCTACT